>NC_052324.1:34252434-34497631 GCF_016432855.1 Salvelinus namaycush | reverse complement strand
ATGAATGCTTCCCCCTCACCGTAGTGTTTGAGATCAATTGACACTCTTTACCATGGCACTTTGAGATTTATTTAAACTGCAAAACCCTTACGACCACTGCACTTTGTATACCAGGGTTGGCTGGCCTTCTCTAGTCACTCGTAGGCTCAGTCACTGGTATACTTTTTACAAAGCCATTTTGGGTTTACTACCTTTTATTTGGGCATTTTTATTGTTCAGAAATGTGGTGAGTACTCTCTTCGTTCGCTGGACTTTATCTGCTAACTGTTCCAAATGTCCGAACTGAATTTGATTAAAGGGCTTTTATGTACTCTGCGCCATCGTCTTGGAACACCTAAAAAATACTTTTAAACTGGAAGAACTTGTCCCGATTGGTGTTTTGTAAATCACTGATGAAGGATTTTGAGGCTGATTCCCGACCTGTCAATGTTTTTAATTTGCTGTTTTGATTTTGTTATACTCTTGGAATTCAATGGTTTTTGCTAGATTACTTTTAGTTTTTCATGTTGTCTGTCTGTAATTTTTGTAATGACTTGGTGCTGCCTATCTTGGCCAGGACGTTCTTGAAAAGGGGATTTAAATCTAATGGCACTTCCTGGTTAAATAAAGGTTAAATACAAATAAAATAAAATACTGTCCGTGTTTAATAATGGGATGTTGTGTTGAGCCAGGTCTGATAGTACTGTCAGTGTTTAATAATGGGATGTGTGGTGAACCAGGTCTGATATGTACTGTCAGTGTTTAATAATGGGATGTTGTGTGAACCAGGTCTGATATGTACTGTCAGTGTTTAATAATGGGATGTTGTGTTGAACCAGGTCTGATATGTACTGTCAGTGTTTAATAATGGGATGTTGTGTGAGCCAGGTCTGATATGTACTGTCAGTGTTTAATAATGGGATGTTGTGGTGAACCAGGTCTGATATGTACTGTCAGTGTTTAATAATGGGATGTTGTGTTGAACCAGGTCTGATATGTACTGTCAGTGTTTAATAATGGGATGTTGTGTTGAGCCAGGTCTGATATGTACTGTCAGTGTTTAATAATGGGATGTTGTGGTGAACCAGGTCTGATATGTGCTGTCAGTGTTTAATAATGGGATGTTGTGTTGAGCCAGGTCTGATATGTACTGTCAGTGTTTAATAATGGGATGTTATGTTGAGCCAGGTCTGATATGTACTGTCAGTGTTTAATAATGGGATGTTGTGTTGAGCCAGGTCTGATATATACTGTCAGTGTTTAATAATGGGATGTTATGTTTGAACCAGGTCTGATATGTACTGTCAGTGTTTAATAATGGGATGTTGTGGTGAACCAGGTCTGTTATGTACTGTCAGTGTTTAATAATGGGATGTTGTGGTGAACCAGGTCTGATATGTACTGTCAGTGTATAATAATGGGATGTTGTGTTGAGCCAGGTCTGATATGTACTGTCAGTGTTTAATAATGGGATGTTGTGGTGAACCAGGTCTGATATGTACTGTCAGTGTTTAATAATGGGATGTTGTGTTGAGCCAGGTCTGATATGTACTGTCAGTGTTTAATAATGGGATGTTGTGTTGAACCAGGTCTGATAGTCTATGCGCTGTCAGTGTTTAATAATGGGATGTTGTGTTGAACTAGGTCTGATGTGTACTTACAAAAAAAGTTGAAGCTGAAATTGGGATTTTATTTTAGGAATAAGGCCTGTTTTTCTTTTGAAGCCAGAAGGAGGCTAGTATCAGCTACATTTATGCCTTTACTAGACTATGGGGATATTTTATATATGAATGCTTCCGCTCAGTGTTTGAGATCAATTGACACTCTTTACCATGGCACTTTGAGATTTATTTTAAACTGCAAAACCCTTACGCACCACTGCACTTTGTATACCAGGGTTGGCTGGCCTTCTCTAGTCACTCGTAGGCTCAGTCACTGGTATACTTTTATTTACAAAGCCATTTTGGGTTTACTACCTTTTTATTTGGGCATTTTTATTGTTCAGAAATGTGGTGAGTACTCTCTTCGTTCGCTGGACTTTATCCTGCTAACTGTTCCAAATGTCCGAACTGAATTTGATTAAAGGGCTTTTATGTACTCTGCGCCATCGTCTTGGAACACCTTAAAAAATACTTTTAAACTGGAAGAACTTGTCCCGATTGGTGTTTTTAAATCACTGATGAAGGATTTTGAGGCTGATTCCCTGACCTGTCAATGTTTTTAATTTGCTGTTTTTGATTTTGTTATACTCTTGTGAATTCAATGGTTTTTGCTAGATTACTTTTAGTTTTTCATGTTGTCTGTCTGTAATTTTTGTAATGACTTGGTGCTGCCTATCTTGGCCAGGACGTTCTTGAAAAGGGGATTTTAAATCTCAATGAGCACTTCCTGGTTAAATAAAGGTTAAATACAAATAAAATAAAATACTGTCCGTGTTTAATAATGGGATGTTGTGTTGAGCCAGGTCTGATATGTACTGTCAGTGTTTAATAATGGGATGTTGTGGTGAACCAGGTCTGATATGTACTGTCAGTGTTTAATAATGGGATGTTGTGGTGAACCAGGTCTGATATGTACTGTCAGTGTTTAATAATGGGATGTTGTGTTGAACCAGGTCTGATATGTACTGTCAGTGTTTAATAATGGGATGTTGTGTTGAGCCAGGTCTGATATGTACTGTCAGTGTTTAATAATGGGATGTTGTGGTGAACCAGGTCTGATATGTACTGTCAGTGTTTAATAATGGGATGTTGTGTTGAACCAGGTCTGATATGTACTGTCAGTGTTTAATAATGGGATGTTGTGTTGAGCCAGGTCTGATATGTACTGTCAGTGTTTAATAATGGGATGTTGTGGTGAACCAGGTCTGATATGTGCTGTCAGTGTTTAATAATGGGATGTTGTGTTGAGCCAGGTCTGATATGTACTGTCAGTGTTTAATAATGGGATGTTATGTTGAGCCAGGTCTGATATGTACTGTCAGTGTTTAATAATGGGATGTTGTGTTGAGCCAGGTCTGATATATACTGTCAGTGTTTAATAATGGGATGTTATGTTGAACCAGGTCTGATATGTACTGTCAGTGTTTAATAATGGGATGTTGTGGTGAACCAGGTCTGTTATGTACTGTCAGTGTTTAATAATGGGATGTTGTGGTGAACCAGGTCTGATATGTACTGTCAGTGTATAATAATGGGATGTTGTGTTGAGCCAGGTCTGATATGTACTGTCAGTGTTTAATAATGGGATGTTGTGGTGAACCAGGTCTGATATGTACTGTCAGTGTTTAATAATGGGATGTTGTGTTGAGCCAGGTCTGATATGTACTGTCAGTGTTTAATAATGGGATGTTGTGTTGAACCAGGTCTGATAGTCTATGCGCTGTCAGTGTTTAATAATGGGATGTTGTGTTGAACTAGGTCTGATGTGTACTTACAAAAAAAGTTGAAGCTGAAATTGGGATTTTATTTTAGGAATAAGGCCTGTTTTTCTTTTGAAGCCAGAAGGAGGCTAGTATCAGCTACATTTATGCCTTTACTAGACTATGGGGATATTTTATATATGAATGCTTCCGCTCAGTGTTTGAGATCAATTGACACTCTTTACCATGGCACTTTGAGATTTATTTTAAACTGCAAAACCCTTACGCACCACTGCACTTTGTATACCAGGGTTGGCTGGCCTTCTCTAGTCACTCGTAGGCTCAGTCACTGGTATACTTTTATTTACAAAGCCATTTTGGGTTTACTACCTTTTTATTTGGGCATTTTTATTGTTCAGAAATGTGGTGAGTACTCTCTTCGTTCGCTGGACTTTATCCTGCTAACTGTTCCAAATGTCCGAACTGAATTTGATTAAAGGGCTTTTATGTACTCTGCGCCATCGTCTTGGAACACCTTAAAAAATACTTTTAAACTGGAAGAACTTGTCCCGATTGGTGTTTTTAAATCACTGATGAAGGATTTTGAGGCTGATTCCCTGACCTGTCAATGTTTTTAATTTGCTGTTTTTGATTTTGTTATACTCTTGTGAATTCAATGGTTTTTGCTAGATTACTTTTAGTTTTTCATGTTGTCTGTCTGTAATTTTTGTAATGACTTGGTGCTGCCTATCTTGGCCAGGACGTTCTTGAAAAGGGGATTTTAAATCTCAATGAGCACTTCCTGGTTAAATAAAGGTTAAATACAAATAAAATAAAATACTGTCCGTGTTTAATAATGGGATGTTGTGTTGAGCCAGGTCTGATATGTACTGTCAGTGTTTAATAATGGGATGTTGTGTTGAACCAGGTCTGATATGTACTGTCAGTGTTTAATAATGGGATGTTGTGGTGACCCGGTCTGATATGTACTGTCAGTGTTTAATAATGGGATGTTGTGTTGAACCAGGTCTGATATGTACTGTCAGTGTTTAATAATGGGATGTTGTGTTGAGCCAGGTCTGATATATACTGTCAGTGTTTAATAATGGGATGTTGTGTTGAACCAGGTCTGATATGTACTGTCAGTGTTTAATAATGGGATGTTGTGTTGAACCAGGTCTGATATGTACTGTCAGTGTTTAATAATGGGATGTTGTGGTGAACCAGGTCTGATATGTACTGTCAGTGTTTAATAATGGGATGTTGTGTTGAGCCAGGTCTGATATGTACTGTCAGTGTTTAATAATGGGATGTTGTGTTGAACCAGGTCTGATATGTACTGTCAGTGTTTAATAATGGGATGTTGTGTTGAGCCAGGTCTGATATATACTGTCAGTGTTTAATAATGGGATGTTGTGTTGAACCAGGTCTGATATGTACTGTCAGTGTTTAATAATGGGATGTTGTGTTGAACCAGGTCTGATATGTACTGTCAGTGTTTAATAATGGGATGTTGTGTTGAACCAGGTCTGATATGTACTGTCAGTGTTTAATAATGGGATGTTGTGTTGAGCCAGGTCTGATATATACTGTCAGTGTTTAATAATGGGATGTTATGTTGAACCAGGTCTGATATGTACTGTCAGTGTTTAGTAATGGGATGTTGTGGTGAACCAGGTCTGATAGTCTATGCGCTGTCAGTGTTTAATAATGGGATGTTGTGTTGAACTAGGTCTGATGTGTACTTACAAAAAAAGTTGAAGCTGAAATTGGGATTTTATTTTAGGAATAATGCCTGTTTTTCTTTTGAAGCCAGAAGGAGGCTAGTATCAGCTACATTTATGCCTTTACTAGACTATGGGGATATTTTATATATGAATGCTTCCGCTCAGTGTTTGAGATCAATTGACACTCTTTACCATGGCACTTTGAGATTTATTTTAAACTGCAAAACCCTTACGCACCACTGCACTTTGTATACCAGGGTTGGCTGGCCTTCTCTAGTCACTCGTAGGCTCAGTCACTGGTATACTTTTATTTACAAAGCCATTTTGGGTTTACTACCTTTTTATTTGGGCATTTTTATTGTTCAGAAATGTGGTGAGTACTCTCTTCGTTCGCTGGACTTTATCCTGCTAACTGTTCCAAATGTCCGAACTGAATTTGATTAAAGGGCTTTTATGTACTCTGCGCCATCGTCTTGGAACACCTTAAAAAATACTTTTAAACTGGAAGAACTTGTCCCGATTGGTGTTTGTAAATCACTGATGAAGGATTTTGAGGCTGATTCCCTGACCTGTCAATGTTTTTAATTTGCTGTTTTTGATTTTGTTATACTCTTGTGAATTCAATGGTTTTTGCTAGATTACTTTTAGTTTTTCATGTTGTCTGTCTGTAATTTTTGTAATGACTTGGTGCTGCCTATCTTGGCCAGGACGTTCTTGAAAAGGGGATTTTAAATCTCAATGAGCACTTCCTGGTTAAATAAAGGTTAAATACAAATAAAATAAAATACTGTCCGTGTTTAATAATGGGATGTTGTGTTGAGCCAGGTCTGATATGTACTGTCAGTGTTTAATAATGGGATGTTGTGGTGAACCAGGTCTGATATGTACTGTCAGTGTTTAATAATGGGATGTTATGTTGAACCAGGTCTGATATGTACTGTCAGTGTTTAATAATGGGATGTTGTGTTGAACCAGGTCTGATATGTACTGTCAGTGTTTAATAATGGGATGTTGTGTTGAGCCAGGTCTGATATGTACTGTCAGTGTTTAATAATGGGATGTTGTGTTGAACCAGGTCTGATATGTACTGTCAGTGTTTAATAATGGGATGTTGTGTTGAGCCAGGTCTGATATGTACTGTCAGTGTTTAATAATGGGATGTTATGTTGAACCAGGTCTGATATGTACTGTCAGTGTTTAATAATGGGATGTTGTGTTGAACCAGGTCTGATATGTACTGTCAGTGTTTAATAATGGGATGTTGTGTTGAGCCAGGTCTGATATGTACTGTCAGTGTTTAATAATGGGATGTTGTGTTGAACCAGGTCTGATATGTACTGTCAGTGTTTAATAATGGGATGTTGTGTTCTTTAGGACGACTATGAGCTGGTGCCTGATGAGAAACGGAAAAGCAGAGGAGATCAGATTATTGGGAAGTTCCTGTCTAAACAGGTTTGTCAGTCTAAAGGAGGATTGGTGAATGTAGATGTACAGCTATTAGAGAAATATAACTTGTGTGTGGGTGCTTGTGTGTGCTCTTGCGTGTGTGTGTGTGTGTGTGTGTAGTCGTCCGAGTGTGTGGAGGTAGCAGAGAGCCTTGCTGAGCAGTGTAGAGAGAACCTGGAGCTCCACCCCTGCAAGGAGATCTTCAGTGACTGTCGGAAGTAAGGGAATCTTCCTTTGTTCGCGTTACTTCTCATCAACTATGACCTTATTAAGAAACAGCTTGTTCCTAGCTCATCCCTAACCTGGTCCCATACTCGTTATGCTGTATCCAAGTCTTCTATCAAGCCATACAATTTGCTGCTGGCATAACGCAGCTTCTAAAGAGGCTTTGTTTAACCCACTTGGTAACAGTGGGAGAATTGAGTGGTTGGAGTACCAGGTAGGGCCAGGTGCTCAAAGTGACCCCCCCCCCCACACACACACACACACTTTTTTTGTTATTTGTTCACTCAGGTTCCCTTTATCTAATATTAGATCTTGGTTGAAGATTTAAAAAAATATACAAAAGTAGAGAAAATTAGGAAGGGGACGAATACTTTTTCATAGCACTGTATATGCAGTTGTGTAAGAGCCTGGGGATAAGGTAATGTTTGACAATGAAGAACCACAGAGAGAGGTTGGCTGAAGCACTGACACCCTGGAGGGACCACCAGCTGAGCCCCTTGTTAACTGTAACTGCAGCTGTCTGTTGTCTCAGGGCTTTAACCAGTAACCTCTTGTTGTCTGTGCTCTCAGAGCTCTCCATCACTACCTGAGAGGAGCTCCCTTCTCGGACTACCAGAACAGCATGTACTTTGACCGTTTCCTACAGTGGAAGATGCTGGAGAGGTGAGTGCTACCTAAAAACTCCTACAAAATCAAATAAATGTCTGATGTTTTTAGAGATTATTTGAATGGTGTTCACTATCAGCCTGGTACTTTCTCCATAAAACAGTTGGCTAAAGCAGGATCAGCCTTGCACCCAGGCTAGTATTATTATGTTCCATGATGTACGGTGTACTATTATTCAGCTGTACATTAATGGCTGATGTGTGTTTTCAGGCAGCCAATAGCCAAGGATACGTTTCGACAGTACAGAGTACTGGGAAAGGGCGGATTCGGAGAGGTGAGGCAAATATTTCCTCTTAGAATTATTATAAGATTGTGATTGTGAGATAAACTGGCCCATGGTATAATACTGTGTTCTATCAGGTGTGTGCGTGCCAGGTGCGAGCCACAGGGAAGATGTATGCCTGCAAGAAGTTAGAGAAGAAGAGGATTAAGAAGAGGAAAGGAGAGTCCATGGCCCTCAATGAGAAACAAATACTAGAGAAGGTCAACAGCAGATTTGTTGTGAGTCTCCTGTTATTTATTAGAATAAATGACCATACACAATACACACTTCTTTTACTTTATTCTCCCGCTCTCTCTCTGTGTCTCTCTGTCTGATCTCTAATCTCTGCCCCTGTGTCTTGGCCCCTCTCTCTAGGTGAGTTTAGCGTATGCCTATGAGACCAAAGATGCTCTGTGTCTGGTGTTGACCTTAATGAATGGAGGAGATCTGAAGTTCCACATCTACAGCATGGGGACTCCAGGCTTTGAGAAGGACAGGGTCCAGTTCTATGCTGCCCAGATCTGCTGCGGCCTGGACCACCTACACCAGGAATCCATCGTTTACAGGTGACAGCTTTTTATCATAGCACCTACACTCACAGAATAGAAGGTGCCTTTAAACACAGATCTAGTTTCAGATTGCAAGATATTTCAGATCAGTTGGGGGCAACCCATTTCTATCTACTTCCACCTATACCCTAATGAACTGTCTGTTCTTCTGATTGTCATTCGCTATACCAATGTCTCCAGAGATCACGTGATATCAACACATGATGTATTGGGTTTAGTCCCAATGTCAAATGCACCAAACTAACTGTGGTTTTTGAACTTTTTCTCAGGGATTTAAAACCAGAGAATATTCTATTAGATGATAATGGTGAGTTAACCTTCTTCCTACTGTACAATAGCATACAGTAACTACTGGGATAATGTCTCAACTCAGAGAGGCTATCTGCTAAATATGACTGATCTTTGACCCCTGACCTCTTCCCCTATGCTGTAGGACACATCCGGATCTCAGATCTGGGCCTGGCCATCAAAGTGGCTGAAGGGGACCCCATACGAGGCAGAGTGGGAACAGTGGGTTACATGGGTGAGACACCTCCATATGCTATTACCAGCATTATAATACATCTATAAAATCATTGAACAAAAACCTTACATTATAGTAATACATTATCAATTTAAACCTTTTACCATACAAAGAAGATATCATCAAACCTGCATGATGAGAACATGGCATTGGGACAATCTGGTGTTGTACTGTGCTGTGTGTGTAGCTCCGGAGGTAATCAACAACGAGCGCTATGGGATGAGTCCAGACTGGTGGGGGCTGGGATGTCTCATCTACGAGATGACCGCCGGACGCTCACCCTTCCGCGCACGCAAAGAACGAGTGAAGCGGGAGGAGGTGGAGAAGAGGGTGCAAGAGGAAGAGGAGGAGTACAGCGACAAGTTTACAGAAGACACCAAGGCCATCTGTAGGGTGGTGAGAGTCCATTGATTGATTGATTGATTGATAAGACTAAAGCCGTCAGGAACCTCAGACGGAGGCCTAGTTAGTGTGTCGTCAGGAACCTCAGACGGAGGCCTAGTTAGTGTGTCGTCAGGAACCTCAGACGGAGGCCTAGTTAGTGTGTCGTCAGAAACCTCAGACGGAGGCCTAGTTAGTGTGTCGTCAGAAACCTCAGACGGAGGCCTAGTTAGTGTGTCGTCAGGAACCTCAGACGGAGGCCTAGTTAGTGTGTCGTCAGGAACCTCAGACGGAGGTCTAGTTAGTGTGTCGTCAGGAACCTCAGACGGAGGCCTAGTTAGTGTGTCGTCAGGAACCTCAGACGGAGGCCTAGTTAGTGTGTCGTCAGGAACCTCAGACGGAGGCCTAGTTAGTGTGTCGTCAGGAACCTCAGACGGAGGCCTAGTTAGTGTGTCGTCAGGAACCTCAGACGGAGGCCTAGTTAGTGTGTCGTCAGGAACCTCAGACGGAGGCCTAGTTAGTGTGTCGTCAGGAACCTCAGACTATATTGGGTAATCACCCTGAGTAGCCGATCTCATTATATTTTAAAATAAGCGACTGTACATTGCATCATCGTTTCTACTTGTCTCTCTCTCTCCAGCTGTTGACCAAAGATCCTAAGCAGAGACTGGGCTGTACAGCAGAGGGGTCAGCAGGGGTGAAGGCTCACTGTTTCTTCAGGAACATCAACTTTAAAAGGCTGGAGGCAGGCATCCAGGAGCCCTCCTTCGTACCGGACGTAAGTAGAAGAGGAGGAGGAGGATTGTATCTCTGGTCTTGCTTCAGCAGTAGAAACACAAGACCAGGAAGTGTTCAATATATAACCAACCAACTGTTTCAATCAGTTACATTCATGACTGGATGAATATGTGAATTGGAACAGGGTTGATTACCTCTACTTCCACCTCCCTCCTTTCTCCCTTTCTCCCTCTCTTCCTCCATTCCTCTCTTCTCTCTATCAGCCCCGGGCGGTGTACTGTAAGGATGTGTTGGACATTGAGCAGTTCTCTACAGTCAAGGGAGTAAATCTGGACCAAACCGACAACGACTTCTACTTCAAATTCTCTACAGGCTGCGTGTCCATCCCATGGCAACACGAGGTGGGTGAACTGAGACGTCTGTCCCTCTCCTCTGGTTTCTTCTCAGAGGTAGTCTGCAACGTAACCTGAAAGACTGAATTATTGGTGGTTTTGACAGTCAGTGGCAGTCATACACTGTCCTTACACCAACTCTAATATACTGAACCGCTCTCCCCCCTCGTTCTCTCTCCCTCTGTATAGATGATAGATACAGAGTGTTTCAGTGATCTGAACGTGTTTGGGCCCCAGGGGACCAGACCCCCAGATCTGGACTGGAACACCCCCCCCGAGCCTCCCCGACGCAGCCTGCTGGACAGGATCTTCAGGAGACATGTGAGGGCACACACACAGGATCGGTACATACTTACACACATATACCAATACTCTCAGTCTCACACTGTTCCCACTGCACAGTTACATCCACACACACTGTTCCCACTGCACAGTTACATCCACACACACTGTTCCCACTGCACAGTTACTCTCTCTCGCTCCCCCCCTCTCTCTCACTCCCCCCCGTCTCTCTCGCTCTCTCGCTCCCCCCCTCTCTCGCTCTCTCGCTCCCCCTCT
Organism: Salvelinus namaycush; assembly: GCF_016432855.1. Classification (NCBI taxonomy): domain Eukaryota; kingdom Metazoa; phylum Chordata; class Actinopteri; order Salmoniformes; family Salmonidae; genus Salvelinus; species Salvelinus namaycush. Next base: position 34,486,804 of record NC_052324.1, on the reverse strand, counting down.
CTCACTCCCACTCTCTCGCTCCACCTCTCTCACTCTCTCGCTCCCCCTCTCTCTCTCGCTCTCTCGCTCCCTCTCTCTCTTTCTCACTCCCCCTCTCTCTCTCTCGCTCCCCCCTCTCTTTCTCACTCCCCCTCTCTCTCTCTCTCTCGCTCCCCCCCTCTCTTTTTCACTCCCCCTCTCTCTCTCTCACTCCCCCTCTCTCTCTCGCTCCCCCTCTCTCTTGCTCCCCCTCTCTCTCGCTCCCCCTCTCTCTTTCGCTATAAATATGGGTTGTATTTACAATGGCGTTTGTTCTTCACTGGTTGCTCTTTTTATGTGGCAACAGGTCACAAATCTTGCTGCTGTGATTGCACACTGTGGTATTTCACCCAATAGATATGGGAGTTTATCAAAATTGGATTTGTTTTAAAATTCTTTGTGGGTCTGTGTAATCTGAGGGAAATATGAGTCTCTAGTAGGGTCATACATTTGGCAGGAGATTAGGAAGTGCAGCTCAGTTCCCACCTTATTTTGTAGGCAGTGTGCACATAGACTGTCTTCTCTTGAGAGCCAGGTCTGCCTACGGCGGCCGTTTTCAATAGCAAGGTTATGCTCACTGAGTCTGTACATAGTCAAAGCTTTCCTTAATTTTGTGTCAGTCACAGTGGTCAGGAATTCTGCCACTATGTACTCTCTGTTTAGGGCCAAATAGCATTCTAGTTTGCTCAGTTTTTTTTGTTAATTACTTGACACATTGGAAAGAATTATCTTTTTGTTTTCTCATGATTTGGTTGGGTCTAATTGTGTTGTTGTCCTGGGGCTCTGTGGGGTCTGTTTGTGTTTGTGAACAGAGCCCCAGGACCAACATGCTTAAGGGACTCTTCTCCAGGTTCATCTCTCTGTAGGTGATGGCTTTGTTATGGAAGGTTTGGGAATCGCTTCCTTTTAGGAGGTTGCAGAATTTAACGTCCCTTTTCTGGATTTTGATAATTAGTGGGTATCAGCCTAATTCTGTTCTGCATGCATTATTTGGTGTTTTATGTTGTACACAGAGGATATTTTTGCAGATTTCTGCATGCAGTCTCAATTTGGTGTTTGTCCCATTTTGTGAATTCTTGGTTGGTTGTATAACTGATTCAAGTATTTTTAGACAGATCCTAATTGGTGTGTCAAATTTTATGTTCCTTTTGATGGCGTAGAAGGCCCTTCTTGTCTCTCTCTCCCTCCAGCACCCCGAGGTGTCCATTGCCAACAGCCGCTTGTCTTCCTGCAGTGTGAACTCGGTGGACTCCATGTCAAACTCTGCCCCCTAGTGGCCAGGGCCCTGTGTGGCTCCACACACAGACAGAGGAGGAGCCTGTAGGATCTCCTCCCTGCTGGTTGGTTTACACCCGGCCTGACCAGCTGTCAGTCATCCGGAGGCACCCCTCCCACGCCCACGGTCAGCCTAGGGGAAATGCTGACCATGACCCGGGGCCTGAGAGACCGACCCATGGGAAATGACTAGAGGGACGTTCTATGATGCAAAGACGTTTTGAGAACGATGCTCAGACATCTCACTTACCCTCATGATTGCTGGAGTAGAGAAGAGCCACTGAGGTTGTTGATGAATAAGAAAAAAAGGATCTAATTCAGGGGATCCACTGTCTAAGAAAGACCACCACAGGGAATACAAGATGGGGTCTTTGTTGAAATGTTGTAGCTTTTTTTATTCCTTGCATAAATACTAATTCACACTCAAATGCACTCTGTATTTGTTCATCTATTTCTCTCTCTATCTTCCTCCCTCTCTCTCTCTCTCTCTCTCTCTCTCTCACTCCTTTCTTTCCCATTTCTTTCCCACTACTCTAATCACTTATAAACATGCATGCAACCAACAACATCACCAACCTCAAGAAACAATGTGCATATTGCCTTGTATACCCTCAGGCCAAAGACATAGTTCAGTTGTGTGCCTGTCATTGTTGCCATATTGATTTTGGAGGAGGAAGGAGGATGGCTTGGTCTTTATTCAATCACTAATTGAATCTGCAGCTATGTTACACCTAAGTAACAATCAAACAAGTGTGTTTTCACACCATGAACAAGTGTGTTTTCACACCATGAACAAGTGTGTTTTCACACCATGAACAAGTGTGTGAAACCAGACAGGTGTAGTATCCTCACACCTGCATAGCTCTCATGCTAATATCCCACAACAGGCATCCTGTTGACCTTGAGCAAAATGAGGTGTCTTTTCAAACCAGTAGTGAACCATTTATACACCAATTAAGATGTTTTAACAGTAAATATGTTGTTTTACCGCTGACATTAAAGAAATATTACTGTGATATAACCTTTGTCATATACAATGAGCTGGTGCTGTTTTCTGTTTGTGTTGCCATCATGACCATGGGTGTATCTCAATCGTTTCAATGGAGGCATTTCTCTCATCTCCTTTCCTTCGTCTGCACTGATCATAAAGGAAAGGTTAGGATTCCTGGCAGAAATATGGCCTATGCCTACAGGGAATAAGCTTTAACCAGTCCAGTTCAGATGAAGGAAAGGAGACAAAGAGAGGACGCCATGCTAAACTAGTGAGATGCCTTGGCTCTGGTAGTGTCCTTGGTGAAGGGACCACACTAAGGCAATCCTTCCAACACGCCCAAACAAAAGGGAAGAACAGCTTTGGTTTTAGAATTTGATATATGTTAATTTTACTGGACAATAAATAGTTAATTACATTAAACAAGTGTCCTAACACATTATTCCGAAATAATTTCACAAATTTAGAATCAGAAGTGCCTCCTTGTTAGCCTGTTCTCCCAGACGACGCGCACAGAAATGTTTTACAAGTTTTTTAGTCTCGTGATCTGTTCCTTTATGATTCACCCACACACGGGGGTGGCAGCTAGCCTATCGGTTAGAGCGTTGGGCCAGTAACCGAAAGGTCGCTAGCCTTTTTTGTCCCTGGCCGTGACCCCACTCTCCGAGAGTGTCTCAGGGGGAGTTGGGATATGCAACAAAAACACATTTCCAATTCACACATGCGTATTAATATATGTGTGAAATAGGACAAATATAAGCTCTTCAATATTATTATTGTTATTATTATTACACACACACTGTACTTGGCTAGTGGTGGAGGGTAGGAAGTGAGGAGAGGGAGGATAAGAAGGAAGTGAAAGGAGGATTGAAAAGAAAGTGGGATGATCTCCTGCTATTGTTGTACATTAGAGTGCTGAGTGTAGACTTTTTAAAGCCAAACCAACTGTGTCCTGCAGTTCCTAATAAATCAGCTCCGTGCTGGCGTGAGCACCTCTCTACCATTTCTGTCTGTCTGTCTGTCTGTCCTGTCTGTCCTGTCTGTCTGTCTGTCTGTCTGTCTGTGTCACGACTTCTACCGAAGTCGTTGCCTCTCCTTGTTCGGGCGGTGTTCGGTGGTCGACGTCACTGGTCTTCTAGCCATCATCGATCCATTTTTCATTTTCCATTGCTTTTGTCTTGTCTTCCCACACACCTGTTTTCAATCCCATCCATTACCTCTTGTGTATTTAACCCTCTGTTTCCCCTCATGTCTTTGTCAGGGATTGTTTCATGTCAACTGTTGTTTATTTGGTGTATAGGTGCGCGACGGGTCCTCGTACCCATGTTTATTTTATGTATGTACATTTTCGTGTTTGGAGCATTGTTAAGTGGACATTTATTAAAAGTCTCCATTTACACTCAGTTTAACTCTCCTGCGCCTGACTTCCCTGCCACCTATACACACGGCTCTGACAGAATCCCTGACCCTTGCTATGAAGTCAGCAGGAGGAGACACTTCGTTCATGGAGCTAGAGGAACGCGTCATGGAACAAGCGGAGGAGATTGACAGTCTGAGCGCTGCCATGGATCGCATTGTCCAGAATATGGATCGCTTGGAAAGACAGGGAGTTTTTCCAGCGCCTCTACCACCACAACCGGTATTTCCGTCGAACGCTTTTCCTCCTCCTGAAGATAACAAAATCCATTTATCCCTACCCACGGGATACAATGGAGATACTGCCAGCTGCCAGGGCTTTCTCCTAAAACTGAACTTATATCTGGCCACGGTCTCTCCAGTACCATCTGACCGTGAGAAGAGTTACGCCCTCATCTCATGCCTCACCGGGAAAGCCCTGGAGTGGGCCAGCGCTGTGCGGAGAGAGGAGTATGCGGCGTTGGACCATTTTGAGGAGTTCATCCGCCATTTCCGGAAGGTATTCGACCACCCATCCGAAGGCAGAGCGGCGGGTGAGCTCCTCTATCATCTGAGGCAGGAGACGAGGAGTGCACAGGAGTTCGCCTTGGAGTTTAGGACCTTGGCTGCCGGCGCTGGATGGAGCGACAGGGCCCTGATCGACCATTACCGTTGTAGTCTACGCGAGGACGTCCGTCGGGAGCTGGCCTGTAGAGACACCACCCTCAACTTCGATCAGCTGGTGGACATGTCCATCAGGCTGGACAACATGCTGGCTACTCGTGGACGTCTAGATCGGGGTCTGGTTGTTCCATCCTCCCGCACCCTCTCTCCCGAACCTATGGAATTGGGAGGGATGGTGCGCAGGGAGACCGGAGGGGGTTCCCGCTCGAGCACCATCTATGGTCGCAGAGATCACACTGCTGGTCAGTGCCGGGTTGGTTCCTCTGGGAATAGAGAAGGCAGGCAGGGCACTCTGGCATCACCCCAGGTGAGTAGGCACCATTCTCATCCAGAGCCCTCTGTCGCACTAATGTTTGTCTCTGTCACTTTTCCGGATTTTTCCCTGCATTCCCAGTATAAGGCGCTAGTAGATTCAGGCGCAGCTGGGAATTTCATTAATAAAGATTTAGCTCATAGTTTAGGGATCCCTATTGTTTCTGTGGATATGCCTTTCCCTATTCATGCCTTAGATAGTCGACCATTAGGTTCAGGGAGGTCACCGCACCTTTGTGTATGATAACGCAGGAGGGTCACAAGGAGAAGATTAGTCTTTTCCTTATTGATTCTCCTGCGTATTCTGTGGTGCTAGGCCTACCCTGGTTAACTTGTCATAACCCCACTGTTTCTTGGCCACAGAGGGCTCTCACAGGGTGGTCGCGAGAGTGCTCAGGTAGGTGTTTAGGGGTTTCCGTTGGTGCTACTACGGTGGAAAGTCCAGACCAGGTCTCCACCGTGCGCATTCCCCCTGAATATGCCGATTTGGCTCTCGCCTTCTGTAAAAAGAAGGCGACTCAATTACCACCCCATCGACGGGGGGATTGTGCGATAGATCTCCTGGTAGACGCTGCATATCCCAGGAGTCACGTGTATCCCCTGTCGCAAGCGGAGACGGTGGCTATGGATACATATATCTCTGAATCCCTGCGTCAGGGGTTCATTCAGCCCTCCATTTCACCAGCCTCTTCGAGTTTCTTTTTTGTGAAGAAGAAGGATGGCGGTTTACGCCCGTGCATTGATTATCGATGTCTCAATAAAATCACGGTGAAATATAGTTACCCGTTACCTCTGATAAATACAGTTATTGAGTTAATGAACGGGGCACGCTTCTTCACAAAATTGGATCTCAGGAGTGCGTACAATCTGGTGCGTATTCGGAAGGGTGATGAGTGGAAGACAGCATTTAGCACCACCTCAGGTCATTATGAGTACCTTGTCATGCCATATGGGTTGATGAATGCTCCATCAGTCTTCCAATCATTTGTAGATGAGATCTTCAGGGACCTGCATGGGCAGGGTGTAGTGGTGTATATCGATGATATTCTGATATACTCCGCTACACGCGCCGAGCATGTGTCCCTGGTGCGCAGGGTGCTTGGTCGCCTGTTGGAGCATGATCTATATGTCAAGGCTGAGAAATGCTTGTTCTTCCAACAATCCATCTCCTTCCTAGGGCATCGGATTTCCACTTCAGGAGTGGAAATGGAGAGCGACCGCATTACAGCCGTGCGTAATTGGCCGACTCCAACCACGGTAAAGGAGGTGCAGCGTTTTTTAGGGTTTGCCAATTACTACCGGAGATTTATCCGGGGTTTTGGTCAGGTGGCTGCTCCCATTACCTCACTGCTAAAGGGGGGCCCGGTGCGCTTGCAGTGGTCGGCTGAGGCGAACAGGGCTTTTGGACACCTGAAGACTCTGTTTACCTCGGTGCCTGTGCTGGCTCATCCGGATCCCTCTTTGCCATTCATAGTGGAGGTGGACGCATCCGAAGCTGGGATAGGAGCAGTGCTCTCTCAGCGTTCGGGTGTGCCACTGAAGCTTCGCCCCTGTGCTTTCTTTTCGAAGAAGCTCAGCTCGGCGGAGCGAAACTATGATGTGGGGGACCGGGAGCTGTTAGCTGTCGTACAAGCCTTGAAGGCGTGGAGGCATTGGCTTGAGGGGGCTAAACACCCTTTTCTCATCTGGACTGACCACCGCAATCTGGAGTACATCCGGCAGGCGAAGAGACTGAATCCTCGCCAGGCAAGGTGGGCCATGTTTTTCACTCGTTTTGTGTTTACACTTACTTACAGACCAGGCTCCCAGAACGTCAAGGCAGACGCATTGTCTCGGCTGTATGACACAGAGGAGCGGTCCATGGATCCCACTCCCATACTCCCAGCTTCGTGTTTGGTGGCGCCAGTAGTGTGGGAGCTGGACGCGGACATTGAGCGGGCGTCACGTGCAGAGCCCTCTCCTCCTGAGTGTCCAGCTGGTCGTCTGTACGTTCCGTCTGCTGTCCGCGACCGATTGATCTATTGGGCTCACACGTCACCCTCCTCTGGTCATCCTGGGATAGGTCGGACGATGCGCTGTCTTGATGGGAGGTACTGGTGGCCCACTTTAGCCAAGGACGTGAGGATTTATGTTTCCTCCTGCTCGGTGTGCGCCCAGTGCAAGGCTCCTAGACACTTGCCCAGAGGTAAGCTTCAACCTTTACCTGTTCCTCAACGGCCGTGGTCGCACCTGTCGGTGGATTTTTTGACTGATCTTCCACCTTCACAGGGTTACACCACGATCCTGGTCGTTGTGGATCGGTTTTCGAAGTCCTGTCGTCTCCTCCCGTTGCCCGGTCTCCCAACGGCCTTACAAACTGCAGAGGCCCTGTTTACACACGTTTTCCGGCAGTATGGGGTGCCTGAGGATATAGTGTCTGATCGGGGTCCCCAGTTCACATCAAGGGTCTGGAAGGCGTTCATGGAACGTCTGGGGATCTCGGTTAGTCTTACCTCAGGTTTTCACCCCGAGAGTAATGGGCAGGTGGAGAGAGTTAACCAGGATGTGGGCAGGTTTTTGCGGTCCTATTGCCAGGACCGGCCGGGGGAGTGGGCGAAGTTCGTGCCCTGGGCAGAGATGGCCCAGAACTCGCTACGTCACTTCTCCACTAACCTCACTCCTTTTCAATGTGTATTAGGGTATCAGCCGGTTCTGGCTCCTTGGCATCAGAGCCAGACCGAGGCTCCTGCGGTGGACAATTGGTTTCGGCGCGCTGAGGAAACCTGGGAGGCAGCCCACGTCCACCTTCAGCGCGCCATAAGGCGCCAGAAAATTGGCGCAGACCGTCGCCGCAGTGAGGCCCCGGTGTTCGCACCAGGGGACAGGGTCTGGCTCTCGACCCGAAACCTGCCCCTCCGCCTGCTCTGCCGGAAGCTGGGTCCGCGGTTTGTGGGGCCGTTTAAAGTCCTGAGGAGAGTGAACGAGGTATGTTATAGGTTACAACTGCCCACTAATTACCGTATTAACCCCTCGTTCCATGTGTCTCTCCTCAGGCCGGTGGTGGCTGGCCCGCTCCAGGAGGCTGAAGTGCGTGAAGTTCCTCCGCCTCCTCTTGACATCGAGGGGGTCCAGGCGTACTCTGTTCGATCCATTTTGGATTTGAGACGTCGGGCGAGGGGCCTTCAGTACCTCGTGGACTGGAAGGGGTACGGGCCGGAGGAGAGATGCTGGGTTCCGGTGGAGGACGTTTTAGATCCTTCCATGTTAAAAGAATTCCACCGCCTCCATCCGGATCGCCCTGCACCTCGCCCTCCGGGTCGTCCCCGAGGCCGGTGTCGACGCGCAGCTGGAGCCGCGCGTCAGGGGGGGGGTACTGTCACGACTTCTGCCGAAGTCGTTGCCTCTCCTTGTTCGGGCGGTGTTCGGCGGTCGACGTCACCGGTCTTCTAGCCATCATCGATCCATTTTTCATTTTCCATTGCTTTTGTCTTGTCTTCCCACACACCTGTTTTCAATCCCATCCATTACCTCTTGTGTATTTAACCCTCTGTTTCCCCTCATGTCTTTGTCAGGGATTGTTTCATGTCAACTGTTGTTTATTTGGTGTATAGGTGCGCGACGGGTCCTCGTACCCATGTTTATTTTATGTATGTACATTTTCGTGTTTGGAGCATTGTTAAGTGGACATTTATTAAAAGTCTCCATTTACACTCAGTTTAACTCTCCTGCGCCTGACTTCCCTGCCACCTATACACACGGCTCTGACAGTCTGTCTGTCTGACAGTCTGTCTGTCTGACAGTCTGACAGTCTGACAGTCTGTCTGTCTGTCTGTCTGTCTGTCTGTCTGTCTGTCTGTCTGTCTGTCTGTCTGTCTGTCTGTCTGTCTGTCTGTCTGTCTGTCTGTCTGTCTGTCTACTGTTGTATTTGCTACACAGACAGACAAGGGTTTTCTCATATGGATGGATGTATGGATACAAGATTCATCAGTTTCTTACAACATTTCCACAAGATTAGTTGATACAATGATTAATTAGTTGATACCATGATTCATTACAGTAGTTGATACTATGATTCATTAGTTGATACTATGATTCATTACAGTAGTTGATACTATGATTCATTAGTTGATACTATGATTCATTAGTTGATACTATGATTCATTACAGTAGTTGATACTATGATTCATTAGTTGATACTATGATTCATTAGTTGATACTGTTACGAACGATGAGGAACATGGGTGAGGAGTCAGGCGCAGAGAGCAAAGATACGGGGAAAAACCACACTTTAATGTCCAACCAGAAATACAACTGGTAACGTCAAAACATTGGCGTAAAATCCACTCCAATACAGTACACACTGGAAAAATAATCCGGACAGTGGAAAACCCCAATAACCACGAAAGCACCTCATACAAAAAACAGAAGGACAAGCCCGCACAAACAGAAGCGGGCTAAACGAACTTAAATAACACCACCCTAACAACCAAACAATGAACAGGTGAAAACAATTAGACAAAACCAAACGAAAAGGGAAAAGGGATCGGTGGCAGCTAGTAGACCGGCGACGACGAGCGCCACCCGAACAGGAAAGGGAGCCACCTTCGGTAATGCTCGTTACAGATACTACGATTCATTACAGTAGTTGATACTATGATTCATTTATTGTCCGGTTTCATAGGCCCAGATTATATAAATTCAAAAGCAGACACAATTCCTTCTCTGTTCATCAACAACTATAAATGTGATTTCATGAACATTCATTACAGTTTTTCTTTATCGCGTACAAGAAATGTTGGGATATGTTTTGAAAGGTATCTATAGCCGAACAGCAATGATCAAATGCTCAAATACTGTACATTTACAGATACATTTTTTGCCTTAGTACCGGACTTGCATATCTTAAACCACCTTTTGTAAAACATCAAATACAAAATGTCATCAGTGAATACAAAATTCACTTAAGTGTTTTGTTCACAGAATATTAACACATTGTTTTCGTCAGAAGAGAAATGTGTGCAATTGTGTTCACTGTTTCCGTCAATCAGTAAATACTACTGCATGAAATTCTAAATCATCCCATCAGTGTCAGACCATGTACAATGGAAATATATGAAAATATTTAGGCAATAGGACTGTCTAAATGTAATGATATTCTTTTACAATATTGCAGAGAATGTAGTTGGGGCCACTTCTATGTAACTTTGGGTTAAAACTAAGTCATCAACTCCAGCATTGTGACCTTCCGTTAAAGAGCTTGCTTTGGTGTGGACTTAGGCCTATACTGTCACGCCCTGACCTTAGTTATCTGTTTTCTTTATTATTTTGGTTAGGTCAGGGTGTGACTAGGGTGGGTATGCTGGTTTTGTATTGTCTATGGTTTTTTGTATGTCTAGTGGTTTTGGTATGTCTAGGTATATGTAGGTCTATAGTGGCCTGAATTGGTTCCCAATCAGAGTGGGACATATACTTATAACTTACTTAATATAGGTAATCAGATTGTAAGTACTTGGCTATACACAGTAACTCTATATCAGGTTTAAAATAACAATTTCCCAACACATTTCAACAATTAGTTTCCAGTAACATGTAATTAATTGTTCCCAAAAATCAAAATTGCAATTAACCAGTAACCACCTACTGGTGACAGTGAGAATTGGGATGGTGCAGTCTGATCCTAGATACGATGTACTGTATGTGGATAGAGTCACCTTCTACAAAGCTGAGGATGTCTAGCAGAGAAGGCTAGTGGAAGGAGCTATAGGAGGATGGGCTCATTGTAATGGCTGGAATGGAATAACGGAACAGTATCAAACACATGGAAACCAAGTTCGCCTCCATTCCATTGATGCCATTCCAGCCATTACAATGAGGCTGTCCTCCTATAGCTCCTCCCACCAGCCTCCACTGATGTCCAGTTTCAGAGCACCACTCTCTGCTTGGGTCATATTGTTGAAGATAGGATCATACTGACAATACAGGTGATTTCAACACAGTTTGGAGGCAGAATATTCTGTCCAGCAAACATTCAGTAAACATTGTTTATTTAATACATTCCTGTGATTTGGCTGTGAGGGACCTTGGGAGTTAGCCTTACAACTCACACAAAATTCGCTGCTCAGTCGGTCACTATGTATTTTAGTCTGAGTCTGCCGTCATTGAAGTCGTTTGTGGTGACGAGGGGCACGAGGAGCATTGTACAAGACAAAGTCATCAGCGATTGATTTGATTTGATTTGGATCGTCTCTAACCAGTCAGAGTATCAAAGCCAATGACACATTTTCAAACGGCCGCTTTACCCACGTGTGTTCTGGCTCCGGCCCAACCCATCGTTCTGGACCCGGAGAAGATACTTAGTGCAGTGGGCCTGAGAACTGGACGTTATCTGACATAATGTTTATTGGAGCCTGGAGACATGCTCAGCGTGTCCGAGAGGTATCCTTGACCACAGTGTTGTTAGAATGGTGGGATGATGTGCGTGTTTATCTCCGAGGTGACAGCATCATGGCCTTGCTCTGAGCTTATATAGAGAAACATACGGCAACTCCCACAGACAGAAACTAAACTCCCCTCGACAACCCAATCATGCTGGTCCTCTCTGTTTTTATTATTCTCTATTTTTCTCTTTAAAACACCTAGAACAAAAACGACAATCTACACAGGTCTTCTGTGTTATATATTTTATATTTTAGCATTCTCCATTTCACTCAGAAACAAAACTACACAAATTTGACAGAAAATGTTGCCTGCAACTTTCAAACTGTGCGCTGGCATCTCCTACCGACATATGAGGAACATGACAGGTTAGTGAATGAGTATGTGAATGACTGCTAGTGTTACACGGTCCAGTGGCCCTGTGTTCATAGTGTGTTCTAAAACTGTATTTTCTGTTGTGTTTTACAAAGAATGTACAGTGGGGCAAAAAGTATTTAGTCAGCCACCAATTGTGCAAGTTCTCCCACTTAAAAAGATGAGAGAGGCCTGTAATTTTCATCATAGGTACACTTCAACTATGACAGACAAAATGAGAGAAAAAAAAAAGTATTTGGTCACCTACAAACAAGCAAGATTTCTGGCTCTCACAGACCTGTAACTTCTTTAAGAGGCTCCTCTGTCCTCCACTCGTTACCTGTATTAATGGCACCTGTTTGAACTTGTTATCAGTATAAAAGACACCTGTCCACAACCTCAAACAGTCACACTCCAAACTCCACTATGGCCAAGACCAAAGAGCTGTCAAAGGACACCAGAAACAAAATTGTAGACCTGCACCAGGCTGGGAAGACTGAATCTGCAATAGGTAAGCAGCTTGGTTTGAAGAAATCAACTGTGGGAGCAATTATTAGGAAATGGAAGACATACAAGACCACTGATAATCTCCCTCGATCTGGGGCTCCACGCAAGATCTCACCCCGTGGGGTCAAAATGATCACAAGAACGGTGAGCAAAAATCCCAGAACCACACGGGGGGACCTAGTGAATGACTGCAGAGAGCTGGGACCAAAGTAACAAAGCCTACCATCAGTAACACACTACGCCGCCAGGGACTCAAATCCTGCAGTGCCAGACGTGTCCCCCTGCTTAAGCCAGTACATGTCCAGGCCCGTCTGAAGTTTGCTAGAGAGCATTTGGATGATCGAGAAGAAGATTGGGAGAATGTCATATGGTCAGATGAAACCAAAATATAACTTTTTGGTAAAAACTCAACTCGTCATGTTTGGAGGACAAAGAATGCTGAGTTGCATCCAAAGAACACCATACCTACTGTGAAGCATGGGGGTGGAAACATCATGCTTTGGGGCTGTTTTTCTGCAAAAGCATTTCAAGGTCCTGGAGTGGCCTAGCCAGTCTCCAGATCTCAACCCCATATAAAATCTTTGGAGGGAGTTGAAAGTCCGTGTTGCCCAGCAACAGCCCCAAAACATCACTGCTCTAGAGGAGATCTGCATGGAGGAATGGGCCAAAATACCAGCAACAGTGTGTGAAAACCTTGTGAAGACTTACAGAAAACGTTTGACCTCTGTCATTGCCAACAAAGGGTATATAACAAAGTATTGAGATAAACTTTTGTTATTGACCAAATACTTATTTTCCACCATAATTTGCAAATAAATTCATTAAAAATCCTACAATGTGATTTTCTGGATTTTTTTTTTCTCATTTTGTCTGTCATAGTTGAAGTGTACCTATGATGAAAATTACAGGCCTCTCTCATCTTTTTAAGTGGGAGAACTTGCACAATTGGTGGCTGACTAAATACTTTTTTGCCCCACTGTATGGAATGATTTGGTATAACAATAATAGATGTTTAGCTGGTACTACAGCTGTCTTCTCTTTCTCCTATTCTCCCTGTCCCAGGTTTGAGGAAGAATGCAATGGTGGCCATTCACCATGAGTTGAACATGCTAGCAGGCCCTGACCCTTGCAACTGGATCAGCCATGTCCGCCGCAGGAGCTCACAATCCAGTCAGTCCTCACCGTCCACTCACTCAAAACACACTTCTTACCTGGTTTTCTTTCTCTCATTCACATATACCCTAATAGGGTCTCTGGTCCACCCAAATGGAATGTTTTTTTGTAGTCTAACTCTAGTGATAAGGTTATTTCTCTGTGGAGAGAAATGGAGCAGATGGGAGACTGGAGCAGATGGGAGACTGGAACCCCAATGTCAAAGAGGTCAAGATGAGACAATCAACATTTTTCAACCATTTCTATTAACAAGGCACGCACTACACTGTAAATCGCTTTGGATTAAAAGTGTCTGCTTAATGGAAACAACAATACACAATACAAAAAGAGAAATTGATTGCATTTGACTAGAAGTCGTCTCATACTTTGGGTTGTTTTGTTCAATGTAAGAGTCCAAATGTGCATTCTCTCATTGAAGAAATGAATATACTGAACAAAAATAGAAACGCAACGAGTTACAGTAGAAGGAAATCAGTCAATTGAAATAAATTCATTAGGTCCCAATCGATGGATTTCACATGTCTGGGAATACAAATATGCTTCTGTTGGTCACAGATACTTAAAAAAAGTAGGGTCGTGGATCAAAAAACCAGTCAGTATCTGGTGTGACCACCATTTACCTCATTCAGTGCGACACATCTGCTTCGCATAGAATTGATCAGGCTGTTGATTGTGGCCTGTGGAATGTTATCTCACTCTTCTTCAATGGCTGTGCAAAGTTAATGGATATTGTCAGGAACTGGAACATGCTGTCTTACATGTCGATCCAGAGCATCCCAAACATGCTCAATGGGTGACAAGTCTGTGGGACATTTTCAGCTTCCAGGAATTGTGTATAGATCGTTGCGACATGGGGCTGTGCATTATCATGCTGAAACATGAGGCGATGGCGGCGGATGAATGGCACGACAATGGGCCTCAAGATCTCACGGTATCTCTGTGCATTCAAATTGCCATCAATAAAATACAATCGTGTTCATTGTCCGTAGCTTATGTCTGCCCACACCATAATCCCACCGCCACCATTGGGCACTCTGTTCACAACGTTGACATCAGCACAGCGCTCGCCCACACAACGCCATACACGTGGTCTACGGTTGTGAGGCCGGTTGAACCTATTGCCAAATTCTCCAAAACGATGTTGGAGGCGGCTTATGGTAGCGAAAATTAACATGAAATTATCTGGCAACAGCTCTGGTGGACATTCCTGCAGTCAACATGCCAATTGCGGCATTTTGTTGTGTGACAAACTGCACATTTTAGAGTGGCCTTTTATTGTCACAAGCACCTGTATAATGACCATGCTGTTTAATCAGTTTATTTATGCCACACCTTTCAGGTGGATGGATTATCTTGGCAAAGGTGAAATGCTCACTTTTTAATTTTAAATTTATTTAACCTTTATTTAACTTGGAAAGTCAGTTAAGAACAAATTCTTATTTAAAATGACGGCCTAACAAAAGACAAAAGACCTCCTGCGGGGACGGGGGATTAAAAATAAAAATATATAAATACAGGACTAAACACACATCACAACAAGAGAGACCGAAGACAACAACATAGCAAGGCAGCAACACATGACAACACAGCATTGTAGCAACACAACATGACAACAACATGGTAGCAACACAACATGGTAGCAGCACAAAACATGGTACAAACATTATTGGGCACAGACAACAGCACAAAGGGCAAGAAGGTAGAGACCACAATACATCACACAAAGCAGCCACAACTGTCAGTAAGAGTGTCCATGATTGAGTCTTTGAATGAAGAGATTGAGATAAAACTGTCCAGTTTGAGCGTTTGTTGCAGCTCGTACCAGTCGCTAGCTGCAGCGAACTGAAAAGACGAGCGCCCTAGGGATGTGTGTGATTTGGGGACCTTTAACAGAATGTGACTGGCAGAACAGGTGGAGGATGAGAGCTGCAGTAGATATCTCAGATAGGGGAGTGAGGCCTAAGAGGGTTTTATAAATAAGCATCAACCCGTGGGTCTTGTGACGGGTATACAGAGATGACCAGTTTACAGAGGAGTATAGAGTGCAGTGATGTGTCCTATAAGGAGGATTGGTGGCAAATCTGATGGCCGAATGGTAAAGAACATCTAGCCGCTCAAGAGCACCCTTACCTGCCGATCTATAAATTATGTCTCTGTAATCTAGCATGGGTAGGATGGTCATCTGAATCAGGGTTAGTTTGGCAGCTGGGGTGAAAAAGGAGTGATTACGATAGAGGAAACCAAGTCTAGATTTAACTTTAGCCTGCTGCTTTGATATGTGCTGAGAGAAGGACAGTGTACTGTCTAGCCATACTCCCAAGTACTTGTATGAGGTGACTACCTCAAGCTCAAAACCCTCAGAGGTAGTAATCACACCTGTGGGGAGAGGGGCATTCTTCTTACGAAACCACATGACCTTTGTTGTTGGATTAAGAAGGCTTTGTTGTAGAGCATTTAACACAAAATCTGGGGAGGGGCCAGCTGAGTATAAGACTGTATCATCTGCATATAAATGGATGAGAGAGCTTCCTACTGCCTGAGCTATGTTGTTGATGTAAATTGAGAAGATCGTGGGGCCTCGGATTGAGCCTTGGGGTACTCCCTTGGTGACAGGCAGTGGCTGAGACAGCAGGTTTTCTGACTTTATACACTGCACTCTTTGAGAGCGGGAGTTAGCAAACCAGGCCAAAGACCCCTCAGAGACACCAATACTCCTTAGCTGGCCCACAAGAATGGAATGGTCTACCGTATCAAAAGCTTTGTCCAAGTCAATAAAAATATAAGCACAACATTGCTTATAATCAAGGGCAATGGTGACATCATTGAGGACCTTTAAGGTTGCAATGACACATCCATAACCTGAGCGGAAACCAGAGAGAATACTATAGACATCAAGAAAGCCAGTCAGTTGATTACTTACAAATTTTTCCAACACTTTTGATAAACAGGGCAAAATAGAAATAGGCCTATAACAGTTATGATCAGCTTGATCTCCCCCTTTAAATTAAAGATGAACCGTGGCTGCCTTCCAAGCAATGGGAGCCTTCCCATAAAGGAGAGACAGGTTAAAAAGATCAGAGATAGGCTTGGAGATGATAGGGGCAGCAACCTTAAAGAAGAAAGGGTCTAAACCATCTGACCCAGATGTATTTTAGGGTCAAGATTCAGGAGCTCCTTTAGCACCTTGGAGTCAGTGACTGCCTGCAGGGAGAAACTTTGTAGCGAGGCAGGGGAAAAAGAGGGAGAAGCATCGGTTGATAGTCGCAGTAGAAGGGGTGGGAGATGAGGAAATGTTGGATGGGCAAGGAGGCATGGCTGAGTCAAATAGGAATCCTGACTTAATGAAGTGGTGATTAAAGAGCTCAGCCATGTGCTTCTTGTCAGTAACAACCACATCATCAACTTTAAGGGACATGGGCAGCTGTTAGGAGGAGGGTTTATTCTCCAGGTCTTTAACCGTTTTCCAGAACTTCTTGGGGCTAGACCCACAGAGAGACAACTGCTCCTTAAAGTAACTAACATTGGCCTTCCAGATAGCCTGAGTGCACTTATTTCTCATTTGCCTGAACGAGATCCAGTCAGCCTGAGTATGCATGTGCCGAGCCTTTCGCCAAATGCAATTCTTGAGGTGGAGTAACTCTGCAAGATCACGGTCGAACCATGGGCTGAACCTGTTTTTAATCCTAATTTTCTTTATGGGGGCGTGTTTGTTAACAATACCACTGAAAATATTTAAAAAAGAAGGTCCAAGAATCAGGATCAAGCTGATTCTAGACCATTTTACAGAGCACAGCTCATGAAGGAAGGCTTGCACATTAAAGTTTTTTGCAAGCGTCTATGACAAATCAGGACTGGTCGTTTCACTGAGCAGCCATTACGAGCACAGGCTGTAAAACAGTGATCACTAAAATCATTACAGAAAACACCAGACAGATACCTAACAGGATTATTTGTGAGGATAACATCAAGAAGAGTAGCCTTTTCTGGGTGTTTGGAGTCATACTTTGTGGGATTGGTAATAATCTGGGAAAGATTTAGGGAGTCCCATTGCTTTAGGACTTGGTCAGATGGTTTAAGCATGTCTCAGTTTAGGTCACCTAGCAGGACAAATTCAGACTTCGTGTAAGGGGCCAGGAGAGAGCTTAGGGCAGGTAGGGTACAGGCCGGTGCTGATGGAGGACGATAGCACCCAGCAACAGTCAACAAAGAGCTATTTGAAAGTTTAATACTTAAAACGAGCAAATCAAATTGTTTGTGGACAGACTTGGTGGAGACAGCCGAGCACTGAAGGTGGTCCTTGGTAAAGATGCCACTCCCCCACCTTTGGAAGATCTGTCTTGCCGAAAAAGGTTATAACCAGAAAGGTTAACATCAGTATTCAAAACACTCTTCCTTAACCACGTCTCAGTAATGACCAACACATCCGGATTGGAGCTGTGAACCCGCACTTTCAATTGATCAATTTTATGTAATAAGCTTCTGGTGTTAACGTGCAGAAAACCCAGGTTTTTACGAGAGCAGAAATCAGTGAAGCAGATATCAGAGCACAAGTCATAATTGGGGCTACAACAGTAGATGGGCCAGGGTGTACATGCACATTTCCAGATATCATCAACAGTAATACAATCAAGGCATGGCATAAGACAGGGAGAGCGCTGCAGTGCTGATTTTTGACATCTGAATATGCTTCAGATTGCAACAAGATCATAACAGGGATGTCACTAACAGGGATATTTACTTTTTATTTATTTAACCTTTATTTAAGTAGGCAAGTAAACACATTTTTGCACAACATTTGAGAGAAATACGCTTTTTGTGCGTATGGAACACTTCTGGGATTGTTTTATTTCAGCTCATGA
Organism: Salvelinus namaycush; assembly: GCF_016432855.1. Taxonomy (NCBI): domain Eukaryota; kingdom Metazoa; phylum Chordata; class Actinopteri; order Salmoniformes; family Salmonidae; genus Salvelinus; species Salvelinus namaycush. The sequence goes on along the minus strand of NC_052324.1, from coordinate 34,468,822 downwards.
AACCAACACTTTACATGTTGTGTTTCTATATTTTTGTACAGTGTAGGTTTTTGACTCTCTTCCACCGCCCCTAGATTTTCCAGAAGATAGGTCAGGAGACCATGGTGACCTACGAGGTGTCTGGACCCCATCACTAACAATACATCATAGAAAAATAATATTTGTAATATTATGTTGGACTTCAACATACACTAACACTGATATTCTACACCGTATTGTTGACCTTGTCAGGGCGGAGAACGGACCAACATGTATAGTGATGCGGCCCAGTGCCGATGATCCAAACAAGACCAAGTTCACCTGGTTATTAAGCATAGATTTAAAGGTAAGAAGGCCATTATCAAATCAAATTTATTTTATATAGCCCTTCTTACATCAGCTGATATCTCAAAGTGCTTCCTGGACTTTGACTGTACGTTTTGAATTTTTTTTATGTACCTTGCCTAAAACCCCAAACAGCAAGCAATGCAGGTGTGGAAGCACGGTGGCTAGGAAAAACTCCCTAGAAAGGCCAAAGCCTGGTTCCTCTCTAGGTTTCTTCCTAGGTTATGAGGGGTGGCCAGTCCTCTTCTGGCTGTGCCGGGTGGAAATTATAACAGAACATGGCCAAGATGTTCAAATGTTCATAAATGACCAGCATGGTCAAATAATAATAATCACAGTAGTTGTCGAGGGTGCAGCAAGTCAGCACCTCAGGAATAAATACCAGTTTGCTTTTCATAGCCGATCATTAAGAGTATCTCTACCGCTCCTGCTGTCTCTAGAGAGTTGAAAACAGCAGGTCTGGGACAGGTAGCACGTCCGGTGAACAGGTCAGTGTTCCATAGCCGCAGGCAGAACAGTTGAAACTGGAGCAGCAGCACGGCCAGGTGGACTGGGGACAGCAAGGAGTCATCATGCCAGGTAGTCCTGAGGCATGGTCCTAGTGCTCAGGTCCTCCTCCGAGAGGGAAAGAAAGAGCGAATTAGAGAGAGCATACTTAAATTCACACAAACTGACCCTAGCCCCCCGACACATAAACTACTGCAGCATAAATACTGGAGGCTGAGACAGGAGGGGTCAGGAAACACTGTGGCCCCCTCCGATGATACCCCCGGACAGGGCCAAACAGGAAGGATATAACCCCACCCACTTTGCCAAAGCACAGCCCCCACACCACTAGAGGGATATCTTCAACCACCAACTTACCATCCTGAGACAAGGCCGAGTATAGCCCACCAAGATCTCCGCCACGGCACAACCCAAGGGGGGGCGCCAACCCAGACAGGAAGATCACGTCAGTGACTCAACCCAGTCAAGTGACGCACCCCTCCTAGGGACGGCATGAAAGAGCACCAATAAGCCAGTGACTCAGCCCCTGTAATAGGGTTAGAGGCAGAGAATCCCAGTGGAGAGAGGGGAACCGGCCAGGCAGAGACAGCAAGGGCGGTTTGTTGCTCCAGAGCCTTTCCGTTCACCTTCACACTCCTGGGCCAGAATACACTCAATCATATGACCCACGGAAGAGATGAGTCTTCAATAAAGACTTAAAGGTTGAGACCGAGTCTGTGTCTCGCACATGGGTAGGCAGACCATTCCATAAAAATGGAGCTCTATAGGAAAAAGCCCTGCCTCCAGCTGTTTGCTTAGAAATTCTAGGGACAATTAGGAGGCCTGCGTCTTGTGACCATAGCGTACGTGTAGGTATGTACGGCAGGACCAAATCGGAAAGATAGGTAGGAGCAAGCCCATGTAATGCTTTGTAGGTTAGCAGTAAAACCTTGAAATCAGCCCTTGCCTTAACAGGAAGCCAGTGTAGAGAGGCTAGCACTGGAGTAATATGATCAAACTTTTGGGTTCTAGTCAGGATTCTAGCAGCCATATTTAGCACTAACTGAAGTTTATTTTGTGCTTTATCCGGGTAGCCGGAAAGTAGAGCATTGCAATAGTCTAACCTAGAAGTAACAAAAGCATGGATTAATTTTTCTGCATCATTTTTGGACAGAAAGTTTTTGATTTTTGCAATGTTACGTAGATGGAAAAAAAGCTGTCCTTGAAACAGTCTTGGTATGTTCGTCAAAAGAGAGATCAGGGTCCAGAGTAACGCCGAGGTCCTTCACAGTTTTATTTGAGACGACTGTACAACCATCAAGACTAATTGTCAGATTTAACAGAAGATCTCTTTGTTTCTTGGGACCTAGAACAAGCATCTCTGTTTTGTCCGAGTTTAAACGTAGAAAGTTTTCAGCCATCCACTTCCTTATGTCTGAAACACAGGCTTCTAGCGAGGGCAATTTTGGGGCTTCACCATGTTTCATTGAAATGTACAGCTGTGTGTCATCCGCATAGCAGTGAAAGTTAACATTATGTTTTCGAATGACATCCCCAAGAGGTATGCATCTCATCACTATGGCTAGACAGATACAACTGTAACTATATTGTTTGACTTTCAGCCTCTGCTAGAAGCATTTTCATCAAATCCTTTCTGGAACTTATTGCCTCATAGATACTGTTTGTCCTTTTAACACAGTAACTGTCTAACTTTGATGGTTGAAGGTTATGGGTGATAATGGTTGTATTGACAACCCTGAGCCCTAGATTCAGTCAGTTCAGCGTTAGCCTGCGATAACCTGTACCTGCATAGCAGATCATTGTTTTTATTTAGGTGATATGTCGGAGGTGTAACTGCGTTATCGGTGAGCGGATGATGTGGTCATTGGCCCGAAGACACACCCGTTCCACTTGTGCTAGAAGTTGAAAATGAATAAGTGTAGGCTATATAGAAATAATGAAACTCAAATGACATGTAATCAGTTACTCCTCAACCCTGCCTATGGCAATGTCCGCGATAGGTATAACGCTGGAAGCCGCTTGTGAATTCCACTTCTGACACCGTCATAACAACAGCTATGTGGGAGTCTGGTAGCGCGAATCTGATTGAATCTAGCCCTTAGATACTGTTTTTCATTGTGTCTCTCTCCCTGTTTCACCCTGTCCCTCTCCCTGTTTCAACCTGTCTCTTTCCCTCACAGGGTTGGATCCCAAAGACCATCATAAACAAAGTGCTCTCTCAGACACAAGTGGATTTTGCCAACCACCTGAGGCAGAGGATGGCCAGCAACATTGATTCCATGGAGATTGTGCCAGCCTGCTGACACACCATCTGTTGTGCCCTCTGACCTTTCGAATGGCGTGCACAACAATGGCAGGCCACCAAATGGACAGCTCCGCCCAGTCCTTAGGACAGAATTGGAGTACAATTGAGTGAAGCCTTGTTCTTCTGAACCCTGGCTCCATTAACAGTCTAAAGTGGCTCTCTCCCCATGTCCTTCTCTTCATACCAATCTCAAAGAACTGGTCTATATCCTCACCTAACCTGTTCACACACAAATCCAGATGAAGAGGAGAGACTAGGGAAGGACACTTAAGAGTAGATGTGCCTATTTTACACAGCACACACCCTCTTCTCAAAACATACACACATTCCCCTTTACCACGGAGTCTGTGATCCAAATAACCTTTTATCCAGCCATAGCACACATTGTTATTGTACCTTCAATGTGAAGTGTTATTTAAACATTATATTTATTGTAAAACAATGTCATTGCATTACACTGGGTTAGGATGACTGCCAAGTGAATAAATTATTCCAACATCATTAAAATGTACAAGGATTTTTCTTGTACTATTATTTAAAGACATCTTGACGATTGTAACATGTCTCACTTGACAAAATGTGGAAAAGCACTTACCAATCAAAACACTGCAGTACTGTGAGCCTGGGCCTGGGCCTTCAGTACATTCCCTGGGATCAACTTACCAATCAAAACACTGCAGTACTGTGAGCCTGGGCCTGGGCCTTCAGTACATTCCCTGGGATCAACTTACCAATCAAAACACTGCAGTACTGTGAGCCTGGGCCTGGGCCTTCAGTACATTCCCTGGGATCAAGTCAACAGCACAACTAAAGCCAAAGGGGAAGTCTGCCCTCTGTTAATGTCAACTTTGTAAAATCTTCCCATGATGTACAGACGTGGTTCTCAATCCTGGTCCTGGGGACCCAAAGGGGTGCATATTTTAGTTTCTTCCTTAGCTCTCCACACCTGATTCAAATCCTCAAAGCTTAAAGCATTGATGATGAGTTGATGATTTGAATCAGGTGTGTAGTGCTAGGGCAAAAACTAAAATGTGCACCCCTTTGGGTCCCCAGGACCAGGATTCAGAACCACTGATGTATAGTTTTAATTGTTCCACAAAGTTCTGTAACTTTCTAGGATATGGTTACTTCACTCTGAGGGAAAAGGGCTTTCGGGGAGAAAAAGGGGCAGTGGGTTTGTCAGAGAGACAGGTTTTCCTTGAATACAAGTTAATGGCCGTGTTCGAGAGGATCAAACCTGAAATGTATCATGGGTAAATTGTGAGTGACTGACTGATCTACACATAATAATGAGTAGTTATTTATGTTGCAAGGTTCTTTGTAGTTCAGCCAGTAGGCAGTCGCCTGCACTGTCTGCTGCAATGTCAAACGCTCCCAGCGTCTTCTAAGATTAGCCTACAGATGCAGTCTTTTTAATTGCACTCTTTAAAGCGTAGCACAGCATGCTGCACAGCACAGCATGCCTCACTTGCAAATCTATGAAAGGCAGACACAAAATAATTTCATTTGGATGGAGAAATATGTTTTTTTATCGGTAAAGGATGTTTTCTGAACTAGAGTAACAGCTAACATTGAAGTAATGAGCCAAATCTAACATGAAAATTACAGAGCAGTGCATGATTGTCATAGCTAACATTGGGATATTCTTAGCAGCTGTTTAAACTCTAAACTGTAAACACTTCTCAGGCAATTAAGCTCATAGCAGAAATGTTGGCTGTTGCATACACAGATTATTTGAGGATTGTGAATAGTTAAATTAAGAGGTCTGGTTTCTGTTTTGTAAAATGAATGTATTGGAACCATGTTTAGAGGCATAATAACTGACGTTTGCATGAAATCCTTCACAGTTGAGTACAAGCAGATGTGGACAATAGTCTTCAAGCCACTCCAAGGCCTTGGTCTATACCAGAGCTCTCCAACCCTGTTCCTGTAGAGCTACTTCCTAGGTTTTCAGTCCAACCCTAATCTAGTGCAACTGATTCTAATAAATAGCTGGTTGATAAGATGAATCAGCTAAGTCAAATCACATTTTATTGGTCGCGTACACATATTTTGCAGATGTTATCGCAGGTGCAGCGAAATGCTGATTATTCCCAGCCGCGTCCTCAGAGCATGCGCAGACCAGCTGGCTGGTGTGTTTACGGACATATTCAATCAATCCTTATCCCAGTCTGCAGTTCCCACATGCTTCAAGAGGGCCACCATTGTTCCTGTTCCCAAGAAAGCTAAGGTAACTGAGCTAAACGACTACCGCCCCGTAGCACTCACTTCCGTCATCATGAAGTGCTTTGAGAGACTAGTCAAGGACCATATCACCTCCACCCTACCTGACACCCTAGACCCACTCCAATTTGCTTACCGACCCAATAGGTCCACAGACGACGCAATCACAACCACACTGCACACTGCCCTAACCCATCTGGACAAGAGGAATACCTATGTGAGAATGCTGTTCATCGACTACAGCTCAGCATTTAACACCATAGTACCCTCCAAACTCGTCATCAAGCTCGAGACCCTGGGTATCGACCCCGCCCTGTGCAACTGGGTACTGGACTTCCTGACGGGCCGCCCTCAGGTGGTGAGGGTAGGTAACAACATCTCCACCCCGCTGATCCTCAACACTGGGGCCCCACAAGGGTGCGTTCTGAGCCCTCTCCTGTACTCCCTGTTCACCCACGACTGCGTGGCCATGCACGCCTCCAACTCAATCATCAAGTTTGCAGACGACACTACAGTGGTAGGCTTGATTACCAACAACGACGAGACGGCCTACAGAGGGGAGGTGAAGGCCCTCGGAGTGTGCTGTCAGGAAAATAACCTCACACTCAACGTCAACAAAACAAAGGAGATGATTGTGGACTTCAGGAAACAGCAGAGGGAGCACCCCCCCTATCCACATCGACGGGACAGTAGTGGAGAGGGTAGTAAGTTTTAAGTTCCTCGGTGTACAACATCACGGACAAACTGAATTGGTCCACCCACAGAGACAACGTTGTGAAGAAGGGGCAGCAGCGCCTCTTCAACCTCAGGAGGCTGAAGAAATTCGGCTTGTCACCAAAAGTACTCACAAACTTCTACAGATGCACAATCGAGAGCATCCTGTCGGGCTGTATCACCGCCTGGTACGGCAACTGCTCCGCCCACAACCGTAAGGCTCTCCAGAGGGTAGTGAGGTCTGCACAACGCATCACCGGGGGCAAACTACCTGCCCTCCAGGACACCTACACCACCCGATGTCACAGGAAGGCCATAAAGATCATCAAGGACAACAACCACCCGAGCCACTGCCTGTTCACCCCGCTATCATCCAGAAGGCGAGGTCAGTACAGGTGCATCAAAGCAGGGACCGAGAGACTGAAAAACAGCTTCTATCTCAAGGCCATCAGACTGTTAAACAGCCACCACTAACATTTAGTGGCCGCTGCCAATATACTGACTCAACTCCAGCCACTTTAATAATGGGAATTGATGGAAATGTATGTAAAAATGTATCACTAGCCACTTTAAACAATGCCACTTAATATAATGTTTACATACCCTACATTACTCATCTCATATGTATATGTATATACTGTACTCTATATTATCTACTGCATCTTGCCATCTTTATGTAATACATGTATCACTAGCCACTTTGAACTATGCCACTTTATGTTAGTATACCCTACATTACTCATCTCATATGTATATACTGTACTTTATACCATTTACTGCATCTTGCCTATGCCGTTCTGTACCATCACTCATTCATATATCTTTATGTACATATTCTTTATCCCTTTACACTTGTGTGTGTATAAGGCAGTAGTTGTGGAATTGTTAGGTTAGATTACTCGTTGGTTATTACTGCATTGTCGGAACTAGAAGCACAAGCATTTCGCTACACTCGCATTAACATCTGCTAACCATGTGTATGTGACAAATAAAATTTGATTTGATTTGATTGATTGATTTGATTTGATTTGATGCTTATGTTTCTAGCTCCAACATTGCAGTAATACCTAACAATACAAAACAATACACACAAATATTAAAAAATTAAAAAATGAAGACATTTCATAACAAGTAATGTCAGAGTCCAGAATATATACAGTGCATTCGGAAAGTATTCAGACCCCTTCCCATTTTCCACATTTTGTTACGTTACAGCCTTATTATAAAATTGATTAGATCAAACATTTTCCTCACGCAATAACCCATAATGACCAAGCAAAAACAGGTTCAATTTTTTTTATACAAATGTATTAAAAAAATAATAATAATGAAATCCCTTATTTACATAAGTATTCAGACCCTTGAGCTCAGGTGCATCCTGTTTCTACAACTTGATTGGCCACCTGTGGTAAATTCAATTGATTGGACATGATTTGGAAAGGCACACACCTGTTTATATGAAGTCCCACAGTTGACAGTGCATGTCAGAGCAAAAACCAAGCCATGAGGTCGAAGGAATTGTCCGTAGAGCTCTGAGACAGGATTGTGTTGAGGCACAGATCTGGGGAAGGGTACCAAAAGATTTCTGCAGCATTGAAGGTCCCCAAGAGCACAGTGGCCTCCACCAAGACTCTTCCAAGAGCTGGCCACCTGGCCAAACTGAGAAATCGGGTGAGAAGGGCCTTGGTCAGGAAGGTGACCAAGAACCCGATGGTCACTCTGACAGAGCTCCAGAGTTCCTCTGTGGAGGTGGGAGAACCTTCCAGAAGGACAACCATCTCTGCATCACTCCACCAATCAGGCCTTTATGGTAAAGTGGCCAGATGGAAGCCACTCCTCAGTAAAAGGCACAATACAGTTGCTTGGAGTTTGCCAAAAGGCACCGAAATGACCAGATTCTCTGGTCTGATGAAACCAAGATTGAACTCTTTGGCCTGAATGCCAAGAGTCACGTCTGGAGGAAACCTAGCACCATCCCTACGGTGAAGCATATTCTCCCAGCACAGAGTACTACCCCCTCATTGAAATGAAGGATACATTTACCCAGCTGGAGGTAAGGCAGGTGGAGCTGAAACAGCAGGTGAACACACTCCAGTTAGCACAGACCCAGACAACAGTCCAGCACAACAACACCCCCTTAACCAGACCCGGAGAGCTGGAGGTGGAGAGAGACATATCTGCGCTCTGGACTGTGGTGAGACAACTTCAACAATATAAAAAGCAAGAGCAGGAGAAGAACAGAGCACTAGAGGAGAGGATCAGACTGCTGGAGGAGAGGTTGAGGGGGATGGTGTGTGACAGTGAACAACCCACTAGAGAGGTGGCCACCCCCACAGAGAAGCCAGCAGAACAGCCCACCTCAGCTCCCGACAAAAGTCTCGACACCACAGCAGAACAGTCCACACCAGACCCTGATCATAGCCTCGACATTACAGCAGAACAGACAAATTAAGAACCCCAAGCCCAGGGGATCTCACCCCCCCCCCCCCCCCCCCCCAGCGCGCCCTAGACCTTCTGTTTGAGGACCAACTAGGTTCACCTAGCCACATAATAATACACACAGGCACAAACGACCTGAGAACACAGCAGGAAAGGGTGGCCACACCACTGAAGGGAGTGATTGAAAAAGCTTCTTCTACTTTCCCCAATGCACAAGTGGTTATCTCCACCCTGCTACCACGAAAAGACTTCCACCCTGCTACCATACAGCGGGTAAACACAAGTATTTCCCGTGACTGTGCCTCAAAACCAAATGTGGCCCACCACTCCACCCTGGACTTGAACAGCCTCTATGACCAGGTCCACCTACACAAGGCAGCAGTGCCCACCTTCGCCCGGACTCTAAAGGACATCGCTCTCAAACGCAGCCCCAAAACTTCACAACGGAAGAAACAGATCAATAGACACCCCACCCAGACCAGCGAGACACTCTTCCAGACCTGCTGGACCCCTCCCTGGACCTACACATAGAGGACCCACACCGAGAGGACCTACATCCAGACCACAACACCACCAGCCATATACACACCCCCACCCCAACCAATCAACACCCCCCCAAGTCAACCATGCTCACACCCAATTTAGGACCTCTCAGATCAGACGTATGCCCCTCCTGCCCACCCCATGCACCTCACCCCCACAAAGAGGGCCTCAACATGGAAGTCACACATACGCCCAGACCGTGAGCGGGCAAACAGGCCCAACCCCCACTCTTACACTAGCCCAAGCCAATGGCATGTACCAGAAGCTCAGCAGGTTCTGCTCACACTTACTGGCCTGAGGCCAAACCACACGAGCAACAACATTGGATACTTTATGGAACACAAAGCCCTCACTATCTCATCCTGGAATATCCAAGGCCTGAGATCATCTGCCTTTGGCCTAAAGAGCAGGAACCTGGACTTCATCAAAGAAATCGGAAATACAGACATTGTCATCCTACAAGAAACCTGGTATAGAGGAGATGGACCCACTGGTTGCCCTCTAGGTTACAGAGAGTTGGTAGTCCCATCCACCAAACTACCAGGTGTGAAACAGGGAAGGGACTCAGGGGGTATGCTAATTTGGTATAGAGCAGACCTAACTCCATGAAATTAATCAAAACAGGAACATTTTACATTTGGCTAGAAATTCAAAAGGAAATGATCTTAACAGAGAAAAATGTCCTCATGTGTGCTACCTATATCCCCCACTAGAATCCCCATACTTTAATGAAGACAGCTTCTCCATCCTGAAGGGGGAAATCACTCATTTCCAGGCCCAGGGACATGTACTAGTCTGTGGCGACCTAAATGTCAGAACCGTCAGAATATGCCCCCCTAGGCACAACTATGACAACATAACCAACAAAAACGGGTCACAACTCCTGCAGCTCTGTCGCACGCTGGGTATGTACATAGTCAATGGTAGGCTTCGAGGGGACACCTATGGTAGGTACACCTATAACTCATCTCTTGGCAGTAGTACTGTAGACTACTTTATCACTGACCTTAACCCAGAGTCTCTCAGAGCGTTCACTGTCAGCCCACTGACACCCCTATCAGACCATAGCGGCGCAATACAGAGCAATACTCAATCATGAGGCATCAAAGCCACAGAAACTGAGTAATATTAAGAAATGCTATAGATGGAAGGAATGTAGTTTGGAAACCTACCAAAAAACAATTAGGCAACAACAAATTCAATCCCTTTTAGACAACTTCCTGGACAAAATGTTCCACTGTAATAGTGAAAGTGTGAACTTGGCAGTATAGTATATTTGACCTCTCAGCTTTCCTATCAAATCTAAAAATCTCAAAGAGAAAACTGAAGAAAATGAACAACAATGACAAATGGTTTGATGATCGATTCAAAATTATTTGATTTCTCCATACCGACTCTCATCAGGAAAACTGCCACGAACTGCTCAAAGGTCAGACCTGCCAATATACAATTGTTCTGTGCATCAGAGCATATATAGCTCCAACTCCAATCTTCTGTTTTAAATGTTTCAGTTTTTGATAAAAGTCAATCTGAGGTTGCCAGTGCAACCCTCTCGTAACCAAAATCAGTCAGAGCAATGATTAATACATTTGAGACAAGGCACTTTTAGTATGCGTTTCGATAGCAGGCTCGTTAGCTTAGCTCACCCCCTCGCTATCACCTACGTGTAACAGTTTTGGTACAGTATTCTCTGAAGAAATCTGAAGAGCTTAAATTATTAGGAAATAAAATGATACAACAAAATATTAAATTGCAATGCTTTCCAAGTGTCCATTTGGTTTCTGTAGCCCCCTATCCGCGCATTCACATCACATGTGATGACTAACAGCCAGGTCTTGGTGTTTAATAGCAACTTCCTACGGTGAAGCATAAATTACAAGATGGCGCCGAAGAACATTGCTGACGTTTTACATTGGATTTTTTTGCGTTTTGTGTAACTTATTTTTTAAACTTATTGTGTACATAATGTTGCTGCTACCGTCTCTTATGACCGAAAATAACTTCTGGACATCAGAAAAGCAATTACTCACCACGGACTGGAGGAAACTTTTCCTTTAACGAGTCTGACAAGAAGGATATCCTGCTTTCACTGGAACAGTCCCAGATCCACGCCTTTTGCGTGAAGAAAAGACGGGAAAAGGGGACACAGATCGGGGATCCTTCTGAGAAGCAGGAGGCGAGCAAGTAAACTCCCATTGCATTCCTCCCAATTCTCCTTACTAACGTGCAATCGTTAGAAAATAAAATTGATGACCTTATATTAAGATTATCCTACCAACGGGACATTAAAAACTGTAACATCTTATGTTTCACCGAGACGTGGCTGAACGAAGAAACAGACAATATAGAGCTGGCGGGATTTTCCATGCACCGGCAGAACAGAGACATTACCTCTGGTAAAACGAGGGGCGGGGGTGTGTGTCTTTTTGTCAATTACAGCTGGTGCACGATGTCTAATATTAAAGAAGTCTCGAGGTATTGCTCGCCTGAGGTAGAGTACCTTATGATAAGTTGTCGACCACACTATCTCCCAAGAGAGTTCTCATCTGTATTATTCGTAGCCATCTATTTAATCAAATCAAATCAAATTTATTTATATAGCCCTTCTTACATCAGCTGATATCTCAAAGTGCTGTACAGAAACCCAGCCTAAAACCCCAAACAGCAAGCAATGCAGGTGTAGAAGCACAGTGGCTAGGAAAAACTCCCTAGAAAGGCCAAAACCTAGGAAGAAACCTAGAGAGGAACCAGGCTATGAGGGGTGGCCAGTCCTCTTCTGACTGTGCCGGGTGGAGATTATAACAGAACATGGCCAAGATGTTCAAATGTTCATAAATTACCAGCATGGTCAAATAATAATAATCACAGTAGTTGTCGAGGGTGCAGCAAGTCAGCACCTCAGGAGTAAATGTCAGTTGGCTTTTCATAGCCGATCATTAAGAGTATCTCTACCACTCCTGCAGTCTCTAGAGAGTTGAAAACAGCAGGTCTGGGACAGGTAGCATGTCCGGTGAACAGGTCAGGGTTCCATAGCCGCAGGCAGAACAGTTGAAACTGGAGCAGCAGCACAGCCAGGTGGACTGGGGACAGCAAGAAGTCATCATGCCAGGTAGTCCTGAGGCATGGTCCTAGCCGCAGGCAGAACAGTTTACCACCACAAAGCGAAGCTGGCACTAAGACCGCTCTCAACCAACTCTATAAGGCCATAAGCAAAGAAGAAAATGCTCACCCAGGAGCGACGCTCCTAGTGGCCGGGGACTTTAATGCAGGCAAACTTAAATCAGTTTTACCAAATTTTTACCAGCATGTCACATGTGCACACAGGGGAAAAAAATCCTAGACCACCTTGACTCCACACACAGAGATGCATACCAAGCTCTCCATGGCCCTCCGTTTGGCAAATCTGACCACAATGCTATCCTCCTGATTCCTGCTTACAAGCAAAAACTAAAGCAGGAAGTACCAGTGACTCGCTCAATATGGAATCTGATCACAATTCTGTCCTCCTGATTTCTGCATACAAGCAAAACTAAAGCAGGAAGTACCAGTGAATCGCTCAATACGGAAGTGGTCAGATGACGCGGATGCTACACTACAGGACTGTTTTGCTAGCACAGACTGGAATATGTTCCGGGATTCATCCAATGGCATTGAGGAATACACCACATCAGTCATCGGCTTCATCAATATGTGCATCGATGACGTCGTCCCCACAGTGACTGTACGTTCATACCAAAACCAGAAGCCACGGATTACAGGCAACATTCGCACTGAGCTAAAGGGTAGAGCTACCGCTTTCAAGGTGCGGGACTCTAACCCGGGAGCTTACAAGAAATCCTGCTATGCCCTGCGACGAACCATCAAACAGGCAAAGCCTCAATACAGGGCTAAGATTGAATCATACTACACCGGCTCCGACGCTCGTCTTATGTGGCAGGGCTTGCAAACTGTTACAGACTACAAAGGGGAGCACAGCCGCGAGCTGCCCAGTGACAGGAGCGTACCAGACGAGCTAAATCACTTATATGCTCGCTTCGAGGCAAGCAACACTGAGGCATGCATGAGAGCATCAGCTGTTTCGGACGACAGTGTGATCACGCTCTTCGTAGCCGACATGAGTAAGACCTTTAAACAGGTCAACATTCACAAGGCTGCGGGGCCAGATGGATTACCAGGACGTGTGCTCCGGGCATGTGCTGACCAACTGGCAGGTGTCTTCACTGACATTTTCAACATGTTCCTGATTCAGTCTGTAATACCAACATGTTTTAAGCAGACCACCATAGTCCCTGTGCCCAAGAACACAAAGGCAACCTGCCTAAATGACTACAGACCTGTAGCACTCACGTACGTAGCCATGAAGTGCTTTGAAAGGTTGGTAATGGCTCACATCAACACCATAAACCATAAACCCTATACCCACTCCAATTTGCATACCGCCCAAACAGATCCACAGATGATGCAATCTCTATTGCACTCCACACTGCCCTTTCCCACCTGGACAAAAGGAACACTTATGTGAGATTACTATTCATTGACAACAGCTCAGCGTTCAACACTATAGTGCCCTCAAAGCTCATCACTAAACTAAGGATCCTGGGATTAAACACCTCCCTCTGCAACTGGATCCTGGACTTCCTGATGGGCCGACCCCAGGTGGTGAGGGTAGGTAGCAACACATCTGCCACGCTGATCCTCAACACTGGAGCCCCCCAAGGGCGCGTGCAGTCCCCTCCTGTACTCCCTGTTCACCCACGACTGCATGGCCAAGCACGACTCCAACACCATCATTAAGTTTGCTGACGACACAACAGTGGTAGGCCTGATCACCGACAACGACGAGACAGCCTATAGGGACCGGGGGGTGCCAGAATAAAAACCTATCCCTCAAAGTAATCAAGAGTAAGGAGATAATTGTGGACTACAGGAAAAGGAGGACCGAGCACGCCCCCATTCTCATCGACGGGGCTGTAGTGGAGCAGGTTGAGAGCCTCAAGTTCCTTGGTGTCCACATCAACAACAAACTAGAATGGTCCAAACACACTAAGATAGTCGTGAAGAGGGCACGACAAAGCCTATTCCCCCTCAGGAAACTAAAAAGACTTGGCATGGGTCCTGAGATCCTCAAAAGGTTCTACAGCGGCACCATCGAGAGCATCCTGACCGGTTGCATCACCGCCTGGTACGGCAATTGCTCGGCATTTGACCGTAAGGTGCTACAGAGGTAGCATAGTCACTTTATCTATATCTACATGTACATACTACCTCAATCAGCCTGACTAACCGGTGTCTGCATGTAGCTACTTTTATAGCCTCGCTACTGTATATAGCCTGTCTTTTTACTGTTGTTTTATTTCTTGACTTACATATTTTTTACCTAATACCTTTTTTGCATTATTGGTTAGAGCCTGTAAGTAAGCATTTCACTGTAAGGTCTACACCTGTTGTATTCGGCGCACGTGACAAATAAACTTTGATTTGACTTGTGTTATTAGGTTAAGCAGACTGTGTTTGTCTATTGTTGTGACCTAGATGAAGATCAGATCAAATTTTATGACCAATTTATGCAGAAATCCAGGTATTTCCAAAGGGTTCACATACTTTTTCTTGCCGCTGTATATACTGTATTTTATAACATCTATTGCATCTTGCCCATGCTGCTCGGTCATTGCTCATCCATATATTTATATGTACGTACATATTCTAATTCCAGAAAATGATGTCATGGCTTTAGATAGGCTAATTGACATCATTTGAGTCAATTGGAGGTGTACCTGTGGATGTATTTCATGGCCTACCTTCAAACTCAGTGCCTCTTTGTTTGACATCATGGGAAAATCAAAAGAAATCGGCCAAGACCTCAGAAAAAGAATTGGAGACCTCCACAAGTCTTGTTCATCCTTGGGAGCAATTTCCAAACACCTGAAGGTACCACATTAATCTGTACAAACAATAGTACGCAAGTATAAACATCATGGGACCACGCAGCCGTCATACCGCTCAGGAAGGAGACGCGTTCTGTCTCCTAGAGATGAACGTACTTTGGTGTGAAAAGTGCAAAACAATCCCAGAACAACAGCAAAGGACCTTGTGAGGATGCTGGAGGAAACAGGTACAAAAGTATCTATATCCACAGTAAAACAAGTCCTATATCGACATAACCTGAAAGGCCGCTCAGCAAAGAATATGCCACTGCTCAAAAACCGCCATTAAAAAAAGCCAGACTACGGTTTGCAACTGCACATGGGGACAAAAGATCGTACTTTTTGGAGAAATGTCCACTGGTCTGATGAAACAAAAATAGAACTGTTTGGCCATAATGACCATTGTTATTTTTGGAGGAAAAAGGGGACGCTTGCAAACCGAAGAACACCATCCCAACCGTGAAGCACGGGGGTGGCAGCATCATGTTGTGAGGGTGCTTTGCTGCAGGAGGGACTGGTGCACTTCACAAAATAGATGGCATCATGAGGATGGAAAATTATGTGGATATATTGAAGCAACAGCTCAAGACATCAGTCAGGAAGTTAAAGCTTGGTCCCAAATGGGTCTTCCAAATGAACAATGACCCCAAGCATACTTCCAAAGTTGTGGCAAAATGGCTTAAGGACAACAAAGTCAAGGTATTGGAGTGGCCATCACAAAGCCCTGACCTCAATCCTATAGAACATTTGTGGGCAGAAAAAGCGTGTGCGAGCAAGGAGGCCTACAAGCCTGACAGTTACACCAGCTCTGTCAGGAGGAATGGGCCAAAATTCACCCAACTTATTGTGGGAAGCTTGTGGAAGGCCACCCAAAACATTTGACCCAAGTTAAGCAATTTAAAGGCAATGCTACCAAATACTAATTGAGTGTATGTAAAATTCTGACCCGCGGGGAATGTGATGAAAGAAATAAAAGCTGAAATACATCATTCTCTCTACTATTATTCTGGCATTTCACATTCTTAAAATAAAGTGGTAACTGACCTAAGACAAATAATTTTTACTAGGATAAAATGTCAGGAATTGTGAAAAACTGAGATTAAATGTATTTGGCTAAGGTGTATGTAAACTTCCGACTTCAACTGTAGTTGTTGTGGAATTGTTAGATTATTTCTTGATATTGCTGCACTGTCGGAACTAGAAGCATTTCGCTACACTCGCAATAACATCTGCTGACCATGTGTATGTGACCAATACAATTTGATTTTAACCTAACAAAATGTGGAAATAGTCAAGGGGGCTGAATACTTTCCAAATGCACTGTATATACACTGAGCACACAAAACATTAAGAACACCTGCTCTTTCCATGATATAGACTGACCAGGTGAAAGCAATGATCCCTTATTGATGATACTTGTTGAATCCACTTCAATCAGTGTAGATGAAGGTGACGAGACAGGTTAAAGAAGGATTTTTAAGCAGTGAGACATGGATTGTGTATGTCTGCCATTCAGAGGGTGGATGAGTAAGACAAAATATTTAAGTGCCTTTAAACAGGTTATGGTAGTAGGTGCCAGGCACACCGGTTTGAGTGTGTCAAGAACTGCAACACTGCTTGGTTTTTAATGCTGAACAGTTTCCCGTGTGTATCAAGAATGGTCCACCACCCAAAGGATTCAACATGCGCCAGCATCTCTGTGGAACACTTTGATACTTTGTAGAATGAACAACGAATTGAGCCTGTTCTGAGGGCAAAAGAGGGTGGCACCACTCAATACTGGAAAGTGTCAATGTTCTGTGCACTTCATGTATATGTGTATATAATGGTGTGAAATAGACAGTATATGTACAGCAGTAGTTATGTAGGATGAGCCTTGACTAGAATACAGTATATACATATGAAGTCGGTAAAACAGTATGTAAACATTATTAAAGTGACCAGTTTTCAATGACTATGTACATAGGGCAGCAGTCTCTACGGTGCGGGGTTGAGTACTGGGTGGAAGCCGGCTAGTAACAGTGACTAAGGTTCAGGGCAGGGTACTGAGTGGAGGCCAGCTAGTGGTGACTATTTAACAGTCTGATGGTCTGGAGATAGTAGAAGCTGTTTTTCAGTCTCTCGTTCCCAGGTTTGATGCAGCTGTACTGTCTCCGCCTTCTAGATGGTAGCGGGGTTTAACAGGCTGTGACTCAGTTGGCTGAGGTTGTTGATGTTCTTCTTGGCCTTCCTGTGACAACGGGTGCTGTAGATGTCCTGGAAGGCAGGCAGTGTGCCCCTGGCGATGCGTTGGGCTGACCGCATCACCCTCTGGAGAGCCCTGCGGTTGCGGATGGTGCATGCCATACCAGGTGATGATACTGCCCGACAGGAAGCTGTCAATGGTGCATCTGTAGAAGTTTGTGAGGGTCTTCTTCACCACACTGTCTGTGTGAATGGACCATTTTAGGTTGTCAGTGATGTGCATACCGAGGAACTTGAAGCTTTTCACCCTCTCCACTGCGGCCCCGTCGATGTGGATGGGCGCTCTCTGCTGTCTCCTGAAGTCCATGATCAGATCCTTCATTTTGTTGACATTGAGGGAGAGGTTGTTTTCCTGTCACCACTCCTCCAGGTCCCTCACCACCTCCCTGTAGGCTCTCGTCATTGTTGGTAATCACTGTTGTGTCATCAGCAAACTTAATGATGGTGTTGGAGACGTAAGTGTCCACAGAGTCATGGGTGAACAGAAAGTACAGGAGGGTCTGAGCACGTACCCTTGTGGGGCCCCCGTGTTGAGGATCAGTGTGGCGGCGGTGTTGTTGCCTACCTTCACCACCTGGGGTCGGCCCTTCAAGAAGTCCAGGGCGGGGTTCAGACCCAGGGCCCCGAGTTTAATGATGAGCTTGGAGGGCACTATGGTATTGAAGTCTGAGCTGTAGTAGATGAACAGCATTCTTACATAGGTATTCCTTTTGTCCAGATGAGATAGGGCAGTGCGATGGCAATTGCGTCATCCTTGGATCTGTTGGGGCGGTATGCACATTGTAGTGGGTCTAGGGTGTCGGGTAAGGTGGAGGTGATACGATCCTTAATTAGACTCTTAAAGCACTTCACGATGACAGAAGTGAGTGCTACGGGGCGACAGTCATTTAGTTCAGTTACCTTCGCTTTCTTGGGTACAGGAACAATGGTCGGCATCTTGAAGCAAGTGGGAACAACAGACTGGGATAGGGAGAGATTGAATATGTCTGTAAACACTCCAGCCAGCTGGTCTGCACATGCTCTGAGGACTCGCCTTGGGATGCCGTCTGGGCCGGCAGCCTTGCGAGGGTTAAGACGCTTAAATGTTTTACTCATGTTGGCAACAGAGAATGAGAGCTCACAGTCCTTGTGAGCGGTGGTGGCCGGTGTTGATGGCTCTGTGTTTTCCTTCAAAGCGGGCGAATAAGGTGTTTGGCTATTCTGGGAGCGAGGCGTCGGTGTCCGCAGCGTCGCTGGCTTTCCCTTTATAATCCGTCATTGTCTGGAGTCCCTGCCACATACGTCTCATGTCTGAGCTGTTGAATTGCGACTCCACTTTGTTCCTGTACTGTCGTTTGTAGGTTTTTGCTCCAACTCAAATCTAGCGCTCCCGCTTCTAATAATTAGCTGGTTGATAAGATGAATCAGGTTAGTTCAAAGGAAATCAAATCAAATGTTATTGGTTGTGGACACATATTTTGTTGATGTTATCACAGTTGCAGCGAAATGCTTATGTTTCTAGCTCCAGCGGTGCAGTAACAGCTAACAATACAACTGGGATTGTAGTGAAAACCTACAGGAGGGTAGCTCTCCAGGAACAGGGTTGGACAGCCCTGGTACTGTTCACATGATACATGGGAAGAGAATAAGAGACAAAACCTATTTCATGAGTAAAGAGGGAAGGGAATGTATGACCTCACAACACAGCCAAGTGATGATAAGTGAAGTAACTAAACAAAATAGACAAAAAACAACAATCTGACTATCAAGTACACTCCATGACAAAGATGACAACCATGGTTCAATTCCCTCTTCTGAAAAAGCCTTTTCAATGTCCTGAATTGTAACGTAGCTCCCATGCCTCAGTCTGTTTCTCTGTGGCCGCCTGGCCGGCTAACCCTGATGCTGGATGGGATGGAGAGCACCAGTCTAACTACCTAGTGTGCGTCACTCCAGCCCACCCATGTTCTACCACAATGATGTCAAAGGTTTACATAGCTGGCATGCCAGGCGGGATCTGGTCAGAGAGATGTTATTTCTCAGAGTACATGTCCACGCTGAGCCCTGTGAGCTGACCACACAGCCACGGACAGTCAGTCACCAGGAATAGCTGCTTTCCTACCAGCGTTTGCCCTTCGCCATTGGATAACTGTTAACACATTGGTGAACTATCGTAAAAGTTTTGGCGAAATGTTGAAATATATTCAATTTGAGGTATTTCTACCCCTTGATATGTATTTAAAAGCAGAACAGCATGTGAATGTGCTAAGTTAGTCAAATAATACAATGTCACCTGGTCCAAGCGTTGGACAGTTTTGTGATTTTCCTTTAACGTTATGATTGGGTGGGGTTAACCTGACTCTAGGGGCGTGTTCCTCTGGCTAGGCGCTACTGACGCCTGCCAGATCTTACCACGCCTGAATAGGTATTTTACTTATCAGCTAACCACATAATTTGTCAAAGCAATCTGTCAGTCGATGACGTGGCACGCAATCATTGGTTGATGCATGCAACATCTGAGCAGGAGAACGCAACCTAGATCTGTGACAATGTGAAATGGTCCATTTTTATTGTAATTTTTTATTACTGGCCAATCCACCACCCCCCCTTTTCGGAGGACAAACGTTTATTTGTTAAAAATACATTTTTGTTACAAATACATTTTTTACTTACATGGTACTTTTATACGTAATATTCCATAACATATTTGTATTTTATATACACATTTGGATTCATAGGATTTAAAAAAAAACATTTGGATACATAGTGCTCAGACATGTCCAGTACACAGAATATATATTATTTTCAGTCACAACTACTACAGATTAAATCTACTCCTCAATTGCTCTCATCCCATCCCACCTATCTCCATAGACCACCCTCTCTTGATTTCCTTGATTCATATATTGTTTAACTGTGCTGTGATGTCATACATAGATTCTGAATCTTTCTAATCGCATATCATCAACAGATTGTAAGTATAATTGTTTTGCTAAGTGTATTATTATGTTGTTGATTGATTGACTATGGCTTTACAGATCGCCCAACAGTGCTATTTGTAGGGTTAATTCATTTTAAATGCCAGATGTTTTTGAGGGGTTTGAAGGATGGATGATATGAAATGAAGGTCACTTCATTTTGACCTGTAGACCTTCAGTAGGTCTACCATACAGCATCCTGCTATATCACAATTAGGGCCTCAGTACGCACACACACAAACACGTGGCAGGTAGCCTAGCGGTTAGAGCGTTGGGCCAGTAAGGTGGAACAAATCTGTTTATGTGTCCTTGAGGAAGGCACTTAACCTTAATTGCTCCAGGGTTGCCATTGATAATGGAAGACCCTGGCTATGACTCTCTGTGTGTGTCTCAGGGGGAATTGTGATATGCAAAAATAATAATAATAATTCAATTTCTGATGTGTATTATACACGCTTGTACATGTGTGAAACAAGACAAATATAAGCACCCATATATGTTATCACATTTCTGGCCACTTTACAGGACAGGTGCATTACGGTTATATACATTTTTATATTACCATAAATTGCTAACTATACCACCTATTTGCATTGTCC
This sequence comes from Salvelinus namaycush, assembly GCF_016432855.1. Taxonomy (NCBI): domain Eukaryota; kingdom Metazoa; phylum Chordata; class Actinopteri; order Salmoniformes; family Salmonidae; genus Salvelinus; species Salvelinus namaycush. The sequence continues at coordinate 34,448,043 of NC_052324.1, read as the reverse complement.
AGTACAATCAAGGTCCATTCTGGGAAACGTATCCCTGGGTTAGCTTTAACCATGACGTAATCGAAAAGGAACCAGCGCAGGCTGGGCAGGAAACCACAATTCCCAGAATGCACTTGACGTTAACTGTGGAAAGGGGGAAGGGAAACTGAGATTGGAGGGAGAGAAACTGAGGTAAAATCAATAGTATTAAACTATGATATAGACAATCGCTGTTGTTAGATGAATGTTTAAGAAACTGTGGGAAATCTAAAATATCAAAAAACGTTTTTTTAGTCTCCAGAAGACCAGTAGCTACTGTAGTTAGTGATATGCTTGTGGAAACAGATTGCATGATTGTGGAAAAAGGCTAGCTGGATGACAGTAGTGAGACACTGATGTTGAGTTAGATAATAGCCAGTTGCCTGTCTTCGCACAAATGATATGCAACCAAAAAAAAGCATGCATTCATGATGTATGTAGATAAATAACAAGATTGACCTGACATTAAAAACAATGCTGGGATCTGTTAACAGTTAATGTACTGTAGACTAACTAGCAGATAGCCTGCCAGACCCGCTCAGTTGTCAGCCCACGTAGCTTCCTACAGCATACCGGTAGTTAGCTTAGCTATGTCAGTTACTGGGAACGTTAACCAAGTTTCAGATTGTACCTTGACGTTTTTCTTAAACTAACCACTTTTTTTTTGTGTAGGGTGTGAGTTGATCTTTGGCACTAGCTACAGTAGCTCACGTTGGCCATTTGGTAATGCTAGCTAGTTTGACAGTTGGATAACGATTCTATGTACTATAGCTAGATAATTATTCAATGAGTTTGGATATTTTCCCCAAAGAAAATAGAACGTCATTGATCAGTGTTTATGAACAATTATAATTTCGCTTTTGGCATTATATTTATGAGCTACCCACCTTATTTCTTTCTGCCCCAAATTGCAGATATCCATGACAACCAGTTTGACATACCATGTCATGAGTGCCCCCTATTGGTTGGATCTTGTCAAGGAGAAGGCACACTTCACCAAGACTCACCCCACCTTGGTTTGAGCATTGTTATATTGTGGATGTGAGGTGCCAACATTGAGTGTCAAAGCAATGAAGCAGCTGGGAAAGAGGGAGGCCACCCTAGATCAGCAGTGTCCATACCCAGCTCTGCAGCCCCTCTAATGGGGCAGGATGCAAAACAACATGTATTCAATGAGATCTACCTGTTGACTACTCTGGACCGAGAGAGCGAGAGGAAGGAAGGGGACGTTTGACAAGCAGTATTTGTGGAAAGGGACACAGCAGACATGGGGGTCTTCCCAATACCTCTTCTGACTGCCTCATTCTTGGGAAAAAGGCTTTAAAGGGTAGAACAGGGATTACACACTCACACACAGACACACACACTCATGCCATGGAAGGGGACAGTGGTGTCACAGCACACACAGAGGTAGGTGGTTTAACCTTGCATAGCCTAACATTTTAAAGGAGTTTAAACTGTGTGTAAACTATGTGATTGGCAGTCTCACCAGCTGTATACAATGAAATGGAACAGTATCAGTCAAGTTCCAAATCAACATTTTGGCCTTGGGTGCAGTCTGTTTGATCTGTTCACGTTACCTGGATACTGGCTGTGTGATACCATCACAGGTGTAGACGGTTTGGGTGTGGTGTGGTGGTATTCGATCAGATTGCACATAGACCTGTTACTGCAGAAAGTTTCCATCCGCTTCACAGTAAAACCTCCTAGTACTGTATACATCCATTTCTCAGCTATTTCTCAGGTGAGCATGGCTGAGTTCACTTTTGGGGGACCTAATTAACTGCAGGTATCTCTGTGTATCTATTGACATATCCTTAAAATGTGTGGTGTTTAGGGGACTTTCCCTTTCCCTTCTGTTTTTAATCCCCTTTGTTTTAGTGAGTGAAGGAGGAAGTAATGAAGCAGCTTCCCCTCTAGAGTGTTTACATGGGGAAATAAAAGGTGTCCACTACCAAGTAACCTAACAGTTCGCCCTCTGCTTAGCAATAATCTCCCTGCAGTGTGTACCTGTTTGTCGGCCCTGGCACTGTGCCACCCTGCCCAGGTGAGAAGGCTACCGGCTGAGCCTCTGCTGCTTCTAATTCCACAGAGACGGTCCTGCACTCTTTTCTCTGGTGCTGCGTGTGTGTCTGATGATGCCTCTTCTGTGCTGCCCCCCCCCCCCAGGGTCTGAATGGTGTGTTCCATCATGAATGTAAAGAGACAGAGGAGCTAACCAATGGCCACTCCAACCACAAACCTGTGAGTACAACAACCGACCAGAGGATCCCGTTTAGAGATATGTTTTTTACAATGTTTATTAAGAAGGAATTGTTGTATATGCCTCTTGTGTTGTCAGCGTTATGGACTGGTAGCTTTTTGGTCCTGCTGTTCTATGCTGCATTATAGGGCTGGGGATTACCGGAGACCTCACGATACGATATTATCACAATACTTAGGTGCCGATACGATATGTATTGAGATTCTCTATGTATTGCGATTTGATGTTCCAAACATATTGCTCACTATATCTCTGCTGCAGAGAGACAAGAGAGCATGAGAAAACTATTTTTGATCAGTCGGGGAAATAAAAGTGCTGAAAACATGTTGACTCACTATTTAAAAAGAAGATGGAGAACAAGCTACAGGATGAAAAATAAGGGAGTTTTGGCGCCGGTACAGCCGACTTGCGCTAGCTAACGCTACCTACAGTTTGTTTTTAACAAACTGATACTTGGAGTCACATATCGATATAATATCGTCCCAAAATAATATTGTGATATGTACCTATGAACCATCACTATTGCATTGTGTAACCTGTTGTTTTGTGTTATGTAACCTGTTGTGTTTCTGTATTCCCAGGTGATGAATGGACTGATGCCAGGTCATAGTGTCAAAGAGCACGCCAACGGTAGTTCAGTGCTCAAATCTCTGCCAGTGAGTTGCTCTATACTGGCCCTCATCATGTAAAAAATGTGACAGAAACCATCCATCACAGCACCACTGTCCCTGTTCTCTTTCTATTAGAGTTTCTGTGTTTACATATATTTTATATTTTATTGTGATTCGTCTAGATTTCAGCTCTGAAGCAGAATGGCCTTCTGCAGTCCCTGGCAGCAGGAGGAAAGCAACCCAAGACAGAAAGTAACACCCCCCCCCCCCCCCCCCCCCCCCCCAGGACTACACAGCTGACTCAAATAACAAACTCATCCAGTTGATTATTTGAATCGGCTGTGTAGTGCTAGAGTGCGTCACCATATCAACATGGCTGAACGATTACTCCTCACCTGTGTATGTTGTTGCAGGTTAGCTGTGTCTGTGTTGTGTTCTCCTCACCTGTGGGTGTTTTCAGGGGAGAGTGCGGATGTGGAGCAGGCTAGAGAGGAGTGGGAGGCTCTAGAGAGTATCCAACCAGGTGAGTTGTTGTTAGGGGCAACATCTCCCTAATCCCTGGCTGCCTGAAAGCTGTACCTGTATTTCTCTTCCCCTGTCATTTGTGTGTCTGTATTCGGGTTTTATTTTTATACATAAGTCTGTAATGTCTTTGTTAATGTTTTAAATGTAAAGTATTTTTGTCTCTTAACGGGTTGGAACCTAAATCATTCTCGAATCATTCGTTCTGAACAGAACCATCATTTTTTTCCCGTTCTTTTCCACTATTCTGACTAGCGAAATAAAGTTCTGAACCGGTTCGAACGCCAAAAACGTTTGTCGTTCCTTTCTGTTCCTATTTTAACCTGTGAAATCCATATTTATTTTACATTTAGCTCATTAAATGACTTCACCAATCAGTGCGGATAGAGCAGCTTCCTATGCTGCGTTCAAGTTAGTTGTTTCCAAGCGTGATGGACAGACAAGTGTAGGGAGCGAGATGCAATGGAAATGTTGCACATGGGGAGAGAGGGTGGAGGAGGAAGCTTGGCTCCACCCTCTATCTCTCCCCACCTGCAACATTTCCATTGCATCTCGAGCTCTACACTTGTCTGTCCAATTTATGTAAATAGCTTGCCCGCTCCATAGCAAGCTTCTCTATCTGAAGTAATTTAATGTTGAGCTAAATATAAAAAAAATACACACTTACTCATTCCAGGGTTTTTCTTTATTTGTATTGTTTTCTACATTGTAGAATAATAGTGAAGACATCAAAACTATGAAATATCACATGGAATCATGTAGAAACCAAAAAAGTGTTAAACAAATCAAAATATATTTTATGTTTGAGATTCTTCAAAGTGGTCACCCTTTGCCTTGGTGAGAACTTTGTACACTCTTGGCATTCTCTCAACCAGCTTCATGAGGTAGTCACCTGGAATGCATTTCAATTAACAGGTGTCTCTTATTAAAAGTAAATTTGTGTAATTTCTTTTTTCCTTAATGTGTTTGAGCCAATCAGTTGTGTTGTGACAAGGTAGGGGTGGTATACAGAAGACGGCCCTATTTGGTAAAAAACCAAGTCCATATTAAAGCAAGAACAGCTCAAATAAGCAAAGAGAGACAACAGTCCATCATTACTTTAAGACATGAAGGTCAGCCAATCTGGAAAATTTCAAGAACTTTAAGTTTCTTCAAGTGCAGTCGCAAAAACCATCAAGCGCTATGATGAAACTGTCTCTCATGAGGACTGCCACAGGACAGGAAGACCCAGAGTTACCTCTGTTGCAGAGGATAAATTCATTAAAGTTACCAGCCTTAGAAATTGCAGCCCAAGTTCAAGTAACAGACACATCTCAACATCAACTGTTCAGAGGAGACTGCGTGAATAAGGCCTTCATGGTCAAATTGCTGCAAAGAACACACTCCTAAAGGACACCAAGAAGAAGAAGAGACTTGCTTGGGCCAAGATACATGAGCAATGGACATTAGACCGTGGAAATCTGTCCTTTGGTTTGATCAGTCCAAATTTGAGATTTTTGGTTCCAACCACTGTGTCTTTGTGAGATGCAGAGTAGGTGAACAGATGATCTCTGCATGTGGTTCCCACCGTGAAACTTGGAGGAGTTGGTGTGATGGTGTGGGGGTGCTTTGCTGTTGACACTGTCAGTGATTTATTTAGAATTCAATGCACACTTAACCAGCATGGCTCCACAGCATTCTGCAGCGATACGCTATGCCATCTAGTTTGCACTATCATTTGTTTTTCCACAGGACAATGACCCAACACACCTCTAAGCTGTGTAAGTTCTATTTGACTAAGAAGGAGAGTGATGGAGTGCAACATCAGATGACCTGGCCTCCACAATCACCTGACCTCAACTCATTGAGATGGTTTGGGATGAGATGTACCGCAGCGTGAAGGAAAAGCAGCCAACAAGTGCTCAGCATATGTGGGAACTCCTTCAAGACTGTTGGAAAAGCATTTCAGGTGAAGCTTCTTGAGAGAATGCTAAGAGTGTGCAAAGCTGTCATCAAGGAACAGGGTGGCTACTTTGAAGAATCTAAAATATATTTTGATTTGTTTTACACTTTTATTTGGTTACTACATGATTCCATATGTGTTATTTCATAGTTTTGATGTCTTCACTATTATTCTACAATGTAGAAAATAGTAAAAATAAAGAAAAACCCTGGAATGTGTAGGTGTGGGACTGGACTCCTGTTCATAACGAAATGATTGGAAAATAATTTTGGTTCCAACCCCATGATCATAAATCCTCCATTCTATGTTGTATATGAGTCTGTTATTGACCTGTGTGTATCCAGTGGTCAGTGAGGAGTCCAGTCCCACCCCTCTCATCTCCTTTAACGAGGCGCTGCAGCACTTCCAGACTACAGACCTTGGAGAGCTGCTGGTAAGGTCCGTCTGTCTTTCTGTGTATGGGGGTTTGAGGACTACATTGTAGATTCTCACTCTCACCATCAATTGAGAACATTTTTCAGTTTCAGTTTGTATTTTGTCCCCTATCTCTCTCTGTAGAAGAAGATCCAGCCCACGATTCACAGGACGGGTCTGGCCACTTTCACACACTTCCTGTTCGGCCCGCCGCGACTTCACCGAGAACTACTGGAGGAGAGGGACCTGGTCTTTGCCATCGCACAGTGTAAGAGAGAGAGTGTGTGTGTGTGTGTGTGTGAGGGCGAGATATGAGATTTGCAGACAATAAGAGATCGATTGTGTGTGTGTTCCTCTGTAGGTTCTCTGGATAACAGTCAGGCTGTACACCTGCGTGTTCTACAGACCATCTATAAGAGGCTGACAGGCAGTAAGCTGGACTGTCCTCGGTTCGGCACACACTGGGAGAATGTGGGCTTTCAGGGTGAGAGACGTATCCAGCATCATACTTTATAACAAAGGTCACTAACCTTTTCTGTCGAGATCACATTCTGAGACAAAATGCAAGCCGAGATCTACCGCTCAGATTTTCTTTTAACATGACTTAAAAAACGTAAGCCTACGCAACATTAACCTATTAAAAACAGTTCTGTAGCAATGAGGTTTGTGCAGTAAACTATAGGCCCAATACATTATCACTGCATATTGGCTTGCCACCATTTAGAAATTATATTTCAACATTTTTGGTATGATCACACTGGTAATAAATAATTTGTTGTATTGTGAGGCACAGCTGAGTGAGCATAATATATATATATATATATATATATATATATATATATATATATATATATATATATACTACCATTCAAAAGTATGGGATCACTAAGAAATGTCCTTGTTTTTTTAAAGAAAAGCACATTTTTTGTCCATTAAAATAACATCAAATTGATCAGAAATACAGTGTAGACATTGTTAATGTTGTAAATGACTATTGTAGCTGGAAACGGCTGATTTTTAATGGAATATCTACATAGACGTACAGAGGCCAATTATTAGCAACCATCACTCCTGTGTTCCAATGGCACGTTGTGTTAGCTAATCCAAGTTTATCATTTTAAAAGGCTAATTGATCATTAGAAAACCCTTTTGCAATTATGTTAGCACAGCTGAAAACTGTTGTCCTGATTAAAGAAGCAATAAAACTGGCCTTCTTTAGACTAGTTGAGTATCTGGAGCATCAGCATTTGTGGGTTCGATTACAGGCTCAAAATGGCCAGAAACGAAGAACTTTCTTCTGAAACTCGTCAGTCTATACTTGTTCTGAGAAATGAAGGCTATTCCAATACTCAAGCCGCTAATAATAACAACGCAAGCTGATGGAAACAGTTTGCTGTAGTCATTCATTGCAGCTGCAGTGCTGTTTGTAGTGTGAGTGGAAGTATGGAGAATGCACATTTTATGACTTATAAAAGTGTTGAACCTAGTGTTGACAGTGCTGAATAATAACATCTTAAACATGAACTCTTATAAAAACAGCAGCTCTTGCCTGTTTTTGTTGAGTCTCTCTCTAGTCATGGTTTTGATATGTCATAGTATCAACTTTGCTGTGCGCTCAAGGCTTCTTTTTACAGTCTATGGTGTGAGGAAACTGCAGAGAGCTGTTGAATCAAGTGCACCTACTGCCAACAGCGCAGAGCTAATAAAAAAATAGCAACGTAAGGCTTTATCGTTAGGTTTTTTACAGAAATGTTTGGTAATCGAATAGGAATGCCTTGTCAATCGACCAGTGGGTGACCACTGCTTTACTAGATGCCACGCTCACACAGAGATGAAAACCCTCGAGTCGATTGACGCAACGGTGCATCAATTTAAATTAAATGTAAAAAAAACATCTCCATCAAAAACCTTTCAGTTTAAGAGATATCTGTTTTGTATTGGATGCATTTCAATCCACCACATCTGCCAGTGTCGCACTTCCGCATCTGTGGTGAAAGGTGGCAGAGCTAGAGCTGTGTTTGTCAGACCGTGAGACATCTGTGGTGAAAGGTGGCAGAGCTAGAGCTGTGTTTGTCAGACCGTGAGACATCTGTGGTGAAAGGTGGCAGAGCTAGAGCGGTGTTTGTCAGACCGTGAGACATCTGTGGTGAAAGGTGGCAGAGCTAGAGCTGTGTTTGTCAGACCGTGAGACATCTGTGGTGAAAGGTGGCAGAGCTAGAGCGGTGTTTGTCAGACCGTGAGACATCTGTGGTGAAAGGTGGCAGAGCTAGAGCTGTGTTTGTCAGACCGTGAGACATCTGTGGTGAAAGGTGGCAGAGCTAGAGCGGTGTTTGTCAGACCGTGAGACATCTGTGGTGAAAGGTGGCAGAGCTAGAGCGGTGTTTGTCAGACCGTGAGACATCTGTGGTGAAAGGTGGCAGAGCTAGAGCTGTGTTTGTCAGACCGTGAGACATCTGTGGTGAAAGGTGGCAGAGCTAGAGCGGTGTTTGTCAGACCGTGAGACATCCCGAAAATCGGTCTTCTCACATAAAGTCTGTAGCGTCTGAACTGTTTGACGTAGAAAACTATTATGCCCAGCCAATGGAAAGATGAGACTTTCACGAACACGATGGTGTTCTCCGTTTTGCTCTACAACCTCCACAAGTGTCACCGGTGACTTGTCTGAAGGGGTTTTTAAAAAACAAATGGATGTATGAAGGGAGTTTTGTGCCTACCCAAAAAAGAGGTTAAATATATTTTTTTATATCTCCTAGATTTAGGGCAGACACTTCAAAACCTTGTTTCTTATGATACATTTTTGGACTGTCCTTTTTGCCATTAATGAATATGTTATTCAATGTTTCTACAGGCTTTAATAGTAAAGGCCAAAATCAATATTTTTATATAAATCATTTTTTAAATAAATATTTTTATACCTAAAGGGGTCCTAAAATTCAAAATCAAATAGCTAAATGATCTAGTATGACCATCTTAAAACAATTCCATATGTCAGCTTAGCACTTCACCTCCTACCCCAACGTTTTAGACTAAATCATTATTGATTACAGTTGATAAGATTTATATTTTATAAAGAAATGAACAACACACTCAAATGATAACGTGTGTATTTGTGTGTGTGTGTGTGTGTGTGTGTGTGTGTGTGTGTGTGTGTTTTCTGTGTAGGTACGGACCCAGCCACAGACCTGCGTGGTACAGGTTTCCTGGGGTTGATGCATGCCTTGTACCTGGTAATGGACCCTGAGACGCTGCCTTTAGCCAGAGACATCTTCAAGCTGTCCCAGCACCCCACACAGGTACATACACACACGGGCCACAAACTGTTCAGGTGAGGGCAGTTTCAAAGAAGTGGGGACATTATTCAAGTACGCAAGCACACATTTAATAGTCTATTTACAAACCTCTACTCTTTCTGCCCAATCTTTCTCTAGAACTTTCCTTTCTGTGTGATGTCCATCAATATGACCTGTATCGCCCTGCATGCACTCAGAGAAGAGGCCCTCTCCAAGTAAGTGTCCTGCACTACTCCTCTACGACCGACAGACAGACAGACAGACAGACAGACAGACAGACAGACAGACAGACAGACAGACAGACAGACAGACAGACAGACAGACAGACAGACAGACAGACAGACAGACAGACAGACAGACACATTGGCTTGACTGTCACTCACAAGAGCTTAGTCACTTAGTTACAGGAAATCCTCATATTTGTTTGTGTGTGTGCATTTGTGTGTTCTTTGTGTGGTTGTGTGTGTGCGCGTGTGTGTGGTGCTTCAGGGAGTGTAACCGTCGTCAGCAGGTAGTGGGGGTATTGAATGAGTTCTACGTTGCCACATTCCTGCACCTCTACCAGCTGTGGAAGAGCCAGCAGAAGACCATCTCTGACTCCGGCTTCGTCCTGAAAGGTAACTCACTTTGTTTGGACTCCAGGCTTAACCGAGTCCAGTTGTTAACATCCCTCTGGAACACAATCACATCCCCACTGTGCCTCTGCTCCCCTCCAGAAATGGAGCTGTTTGCCAAAAAGAACCCCAAGCAGATGCTGCGTCGACTGGACGTCTTCTTGAGGGAGAGGAGGTACCCGGACCCCACGGCCCAGCGACCCTCACCCTGCCTGGGGGGGAGAGGGGCCAGGTCTGTGGGAACCAGGGGCAAGGAGATGCACTTCACTGGAGTGTGTGAGCTACCACTGAACATGGAGGGTGAGGCCAGGCTCATCTGACACACAGAGAGTCTGTGAGTACGGATAGGCTAGTCTGAGCTAGAAAGAGAGTGTGTTTGTGTCAGTTGTATGTGTAGGGACCCCACCAAGCTTTGACCCACTCCCTGCGGTCCTTTCCCATTGATGCTGTAAAACTGCTGTCAGATCAGTTTGTAACAGAAGTTCTTGTCGGTGAGGCATGGGACTGATGGATGAATAAAATATGTCATTAAATAGAGAGAGAGAGAATGAAAGGTTAGCATTTCAAGGACTGGTGTGGGTGCAGGCTTTGCTCCAGACAAGCAGTAGCGCACCTGATTCTACTAATCATCCAATCATAGTTGGTTTATTGAGGCCAAATCAGAAGCTGCCAAACCCCAGGGCTTCTATCTGTCTGCAGCCCTAGTAGAGTTCTGGAAGGGTGTAGTGTCATTGACTGTCTTCTACTGTCAGCAGAACTGTGTGTGCGTGCACTAGGTATGGAGATTAAGGTGTGTGTTTGCTATAGGGAGTTGGAACAGTGAGGCCTGTGTTTCTGTAGTCAGGTCGATGTGTCTGGGTTCGGATGGTTCTTGTCCCAGTGCAGGTTAAATAGGCGTGTGTGTGTGTGTGTGTGTGTGTGTGTGTGTGTGTGTGTGTGTGTGTGTGTGTGTGTGTGTGTGTGTGTGTGTGTGTGTGTGTGTGTGTGTGTGTGTGTGTGTGTGTGTGTGTGGTGTGTGTGTGTGGTGTGTGTGTGTGTCTGGGTTCGGATGGTTCTTGTCCCAGTGCAGGTTAAATAGGCTTGTGTCTGGGCTCGGATGGTTCCTGTCTCAGTCCCAGTGCAGGTTAAATAGGCTGATGTGTGTGTGTCTGGGCTCGGATGGTTCCTGTCTCAGTCCCAGTGCAGGTTAAATAGGCTGATGTGTGTGTGTCTGGGCTCGGATGGTTCCTGTCTCAGTCCCAGTGCAGGTTAAATAGGCTGATGTGTGTGTGTCTGGGCTCGGATGGTTCCTGTCTCAGTCCCAGTGCAGGTTAAATAGGCTGATGTGTGTGTGTCTGGGCTCGGATGGTTCCTGTCTGTCCCAGTGCAGGTTAAATAGGCTGATGTGTGTGTGTCTGGGCTCGGATGGTTCCTGTCTCAGTCCCAGTGCAGGTTAAATAGGCTGATGTGTGTGTGTCTGGGCTCGGATGGTTCCTGTCTCAGTCCCAGTGCAGGTTAAATAGGCTGATGTGTGTGTGTCTGGGCTCGGATGGTTCCTGTCTCAGTCCCAGTGCAGGTTAAATAGGCTGATGTGTGTGTGTCTGGGCTCGGATGGTTCCTGTCTCAGTCCCAGTGCAGGTTAAATAGGCTGATGTGTGTGTGTCTGGGCTCGGATGGTTCCTGTCTCAGTCCCAGTGCAGGTTAAATAGGCTGATGTGTGTGTGTCTGGGCTCGGATGGTTCCTGTCTGTCCCAGTGCAGGTTAAATAGGCTGATGTGTGTGTGTCTGGGCTCGGATGGTACCTGTCTCAGTCCCAGTGCAGGTTAAATAGGCTGATGTGTGTGTGTCTGGGCTCGGATGGTTCCTGTCTCAGTCCCAGTGCAGGTTAAATAGGCTGATGTGTGTGTGTCTGGGCTCGGATGGTTCCTGTCTCAGTCCCAGTGCAGGTTAAATAGGCTGATGTGTGTGTGTCTGGGCTCGGATGGTTCCTGTCTCAGTCCCAGTGCAGGTTAAATAGGCTGATGTGTGTGTGTCTGGGCTCGGATGGTTCCTGTCTCAGTCCCAGTGCAGGTTAAATAGGCTGATGTGTGTGTGTCTGGGCTCGGATGGTTCCTGTCTGTCCCAGTGCAGGTTAAATAGGCTGATGTGTGTGTGTCTGGGCTCGGATGGTTCCTGTCTCAGTCCCAGTGCAGGTTAAATAGGCTGATGTGTGTGTGTCTGGGCTCGGATGGTTCCTGTCTCAGTCCCAGTGCAGGTTAAATAGGCTGATGTGTGTGTGTCTGGGCTCGGATGGTTCCTGTCTCAGTCCCAGTGCAGGTTAAATAGGCTGATGTGTGTGTGTCTGGGCTCGGATGGTTCCTGTCTGTCCCAGTGCAGGTTAAATAGGCTGATGTGTGTGTGTCTGGGCTCGGATGGTTCCTGTCTCAGTCCCAGTGCAGGTTAAATAGGCTGATGTGTGTGTGTCTGGGCTCGGATGGTTCCTGTCTCAGTCCCAGTGCAGGTTAAATAGGCTGATGTGTGTGTGTCTGGGCTCGGATGGTTCCTGTCTGTCCCAGTGCAGGTTAAATAGGCCCAGAGCCCCTGGTTGTTTGGGGGATATATTTTTTAATAATTGAAAAACTATTTTAGTCCTTTCCTAAGGGATAGATGCCATAACAATACATGAAATGATACTGTATATGAAAATGATATATTATATTATGGATATAGCACTTGATGATAGTGGCAGAATGAGAGGGACTTCTTCTGCTAAGAAACTCAGGAAGACTGTTCAAATGATTCCCTGTTCCCTGTATAGAGTTCTACTGTTGACCATCTTCCCTGTAGTGAATAGGGTTTCACGTAGTGAATAGGGTTTCACGTAGTGAATAGGGTTTCACGTAGTGAATAGGGTTTCACGTAGTGAATAGGGTTTTACGTAGTGAATAGGGTTTTACGTAGTGAATAGGGTTTCACGTAGTGAATAGGGTTTCACGTAGTGAATAGGGTTTCACGTAGTGAATAGGGTTTCACGTAGTGAATAGGGTTTTACGTAGTGAATAGGGTTTTACGTAGTGAATAGGGTTTTACGTAGTGAATAGGGTTTCACGTAGTGAATAGGGTTTCACGTAGTGAATAGGGTTTCACGTAGTGAATAGGGTTTTACGTAGTGAATAGGGTTTTACGTAGTGAATAGGGTTTCACGTAGTGAATAGGGTTTTACGTAGTGAATAGGGTTTTACGTAGTGAATAGGGTTTTACGTAGTGAATAGGGTTTTACGTAGTGAATAGGGTTTTACGTAGTGAATAGGGTTTTACGTAGTGAATAGGGTTTCACGTAGTGAATAGGGTTTTACGTAGTGAATAGGGTTTTACGTAGTGAATAGGGTTTTACGTAGTGAATAGGGTTTCACGTAGTGAATAGGGTTTCACGTAGTGAATAGGGTTTCACGTAGTGAATAGGGTTTTACGTAGTGAATAGGGTTTCACGTAGTGAATAGGGTTTCACGTAGTGAATAGGGTTTCATTTGAGATGCGCATTTAGACTGGTCAGTCAAGCCAACAGTTATTGGCTGGTTTAGTCTGACCTGTGATAGAGGTCGGCTGGGAGGTTTTCTACATGCATTCCGTTACAGAGCATCCAGCTGGAGATGATTGACCAGTGCCAGATAAATGTCAGTCGTGGGTGTTATCTAACTAAATGGATAATGCACACAAATTACACACGTGCCTAACTAAAGGTTAGTGTCCAGAGATGATCTTTTTCTAAATGATGAATTGATAGTGATGATAACAGTGAAGGGTGTGTCTCTATGAAGGTGTAAAGTAAGCAATCCCAACTCTGTCAGAGATCCTACTAATAATGGTGTTTGTGTGCAGTCACAATCAGTAGCATGTTCAGGTAGCACCGGTACTGTAGCCTCCTTGTTCTTTTACCTTCCTTGTAAAGCTTGTTTCTCTTGGTCATGTGGTCTGATTTACAGTCTTTAGCGTCGGTGCTGTTACTACAGTACATTCACAACATCCCCTCTACAACAGACATGTAGTTAGTAGAGCTACTCAGTGGATTCATGTTTTGTGAGGTACTTGTAGATCTTTAGTAGCCGGTTCTTAAATATGATCTTTGTCTTCTGGGATGAAAGCAGAACAACCAGGAGGGTCCTCTCTCTAAGAGCAGATCATCAGGTTGGATGTATCACTGGGTCAGGGGTTAAAGTGTACACATCTAGAAACATGATATAAACATCTATAGGTGTGGACATGATCAGCTACAATATGTAGCCTATCTTGTCTTATTGGGTTATTTACAAGCACATCACTATCCACATATACCCTCCATTTTCAAAAAAGGAATACGTGCTGTTTTTTTTGCCAAGCGGAAGTGTTTTTGTTAGTAAGCAAAATGTGCACTCTTCTAGAATGCTGGAGGTGTGTACGGTGTGAGTGTTGCTAGGTGACTATTAGGCTTTGTCTGTGTTGTATTTTTAACCGACCTCGAAAGAACAGGGTCTCGATATCTCTGCAGCTATAATCTCATCATAGCCCTCGTTAATCTGAAACATTTACTAAAGTAATGTCATTTAACTGAACCTGTATTTCAGATTGTGAAGATACACAAAGTTGTTTTATTTTATTTTAGCAGAAGTGCTTGTTCCAGTTTAGTGTGTGAATCAGGAAGTACAAAAGGTGATTGTTGTTGTGTGATTGTTAGTAGGGTATTCTATTGAAATCATTCAGATTTATTTATAAATAAAGACATTTTTACATCAGCAGATGTCACAAAGTGCTTATACAGAAACCCAGCCTAAAACCCCAAACAGAAAGCAATGCAGATGTAGAAGCATGGTGGCTAGGAAAAACTCCCTAGAAAGGCAGAAACCTAGGAAGAAACCTAGAGAGGAACCAGGCTCTGAGTGGTGGCCAGTCCTCTCCTGGCTGTGTTGGGTAGAGAGGAACCAGGCTCTGAGGGGTGGCCAGTCCTCTCCTGGCTGTACTGGGTAGAGAGGAACCAGGCTCTGAGGGGTGACCAGTCCTCTCCTGGCTGTGTTGGGTAGAGAGGAACCAGGCTCTGAGGGGTGACCAGTCCTCTCCTGGCTGTGCTGGGTAGAGAGGAACCAGGCTCTGAGGGGTGGCCAGTCCTCTCCTGGCTGTGCTGGGTAGAGACGAACCAGGCTCTGAGGGGTGGTCAGTCCTCTCCTGGCTGTGCTGGGTAGAGACGAACCAGGCTCTGAGGGGTGGCCAGTCCTCTCCTGGCTGTGCTGGGTAGAGAGGAACCAGGCTCTGAGGGGTGGCCAGTCCTCTCCTGGCTGTGCTGGGTAGAGAGGAACCAGGCTCTGAGGGGTGGCCAGTCCTCTCCTGGCTGTGCTGGGTAGAGAGGAACCAGGCTCTGAGGGGTGGCCAGTCCTCTCCTGGCTGTGCTGGGTAGAGAGGATAAGAAAAACATTGCTTACCTCAAGACTTGAGACAAATCTTATTTTTCTCTTCTTTGGATGTCTGTTGACAAGGACAATGGCTTCTCACTTCATATAACTGCGGGCCTTATCTTTTCTCTTTCCGTTGCGAGACACATACTCCCTGTGTATTCCACACCTGAAACACTAGTGATCTAATGCTGAAGCTGGTAGGCTATGTATTCTATTTGAAATGACACATGGCTTTATATCAGCCTGACTGCAGATCCACTCCATGTCGACTATGTTAATGATAAGCAAATGTTCTTGTGGCTGCGACAGTATCCACTTCCGCTGTGTATTGGTGATTGTTCCCACCTTTGACCATGTCAGTATCATACAGGAACATTGTGCTGCTCCTCCAGATTTTATTTGCATTCCCGAATCAAGGTTTTGGCTTGAATTCCTTGCATATGTTTCCACCCGTTAGGTCCTATTTTGTTTTCACCGGTTAGATCTCAGTTCAGAACCAATAGAAAACGGGTCTATAGGCAGCATGCATGGTACTGAATATAACAAATCACTTCCTTAATCTCTTGTGCTTTATATGAAGGTGTTGTACTGTTTCTGTTGTCGTCATTTGTCCCTGAAAGCATTCTCTGACTGTACCTTGATTGTAGAAGCCCTATTTTATAATGAGTTATTTCAGAAATATGTGCTGATGTACAGTAATGTATTGTATGGAGAGACCTGAATAAATGCAATTTAAAACACAACTATTTGCTTGTTATTTTTTCTCTGTGCTGTGATTTATTATTCTCGGTTTGCCTTTTTCAACACTATTTTTAGAAACACTTAAGTGAACTGCCTAGACCAGGGTTTCTTAAGCTATGGGTTGGGACCCAAAGTGGGCCTGAGCATGTGATAGGTGGATAGTGAGTTATGAGTAAACATTTATAATCACAAACTATTTCTTCTTATTTTGGGTCAGTCAAGGACAGTACATTTCTCATTTGGATCTGGAGCTGAAACGGTTTAAGAACCTCTGGTCTAGACTGTTCCCCAGTTTTGTCGAGATACTACTGATTCTTGGCCTATTCACGCTTCAACAAAAAAATTGATTGTTAAGGCGTCCGCATACATAGGTTCAGTTTGCTCCAAGCAGGACTCGGCTAGGGGACGCCAACGTCTGTGCTCGCATAGACACACCCCCTAAAGCAGATTCAACTAAATTCAGACACAGCCTGATTATTTGTCTTTTCTTTTTTCTTGAGCGCATGGTCAGGGGGCCCGGAACATAAATACAAATAATTTGTAGACTGCAAATTGACCGCAAGAATCCCAAACGGTTATAATATTTGACTAAAACATAATCATTTCAAACCTTGCTTACATTTGTGTATGACCACGTGTCTCTGTATTATACGTGGAAATACTTGGGAACAATTTTCTTAAATTAAAATCACTTGGAGCTGATTTCCTGGTGTTTTTACAGTCATGTCCAACAATGAAAAAAAAAAAAAAAAAAAGATTTTTCTTTTGTATTTATATTTGCTCAGAAAACTTTGGTGGCCAAATTAAACCAGTTGGGGAACCCTGCCCTAAAGCTTTAGCGGTGATGGGGTTTCTCTCATAGTTTTATAGCTTTACCACTTGAGGGCGCCCTTTGACAGTGAAATGAAGGCTTGTACAAGGGTTCAGGGTACCAGGTTCATTTCCAGTCTGTTAAATTGGAATTTATTCTTCACACTAGAACAGCGTAGTTCCTAAATTAACCCCTACCCTGCACATTTTGTACAGTGGAAAGATGAGACATTTAGCCATTGTGTGTATATTTCAACCCCACATCAGTGAATCACGCATAGCTGACCTGTCCTGTCTCTTTGGCCTTCACACAAAATGATCTCCTGAACTGACGGAAGTGAAATGGATTTGAACCCAACCCTGATTACTACACATATCATTGTTGTCATACTACTTTACCCTCCCCATTGTCCCTTCATGTGATGGCTTCCATGTGATGGCCTGTGGGTTATACAAAGTGTGATGAAATAAGTAAATATCTCCTCCAGTTCTGCATATTTGAGCCAGATCAACAAAAGTGTCTTTGGAGCGTTTGTGTTTCACGCTCTGGCCCTGAAGGGAGGCCGGGTTCTCTGCTTCACTTCAGATTCACAGCTCCAAACCAGCTTCTGTGTGGCTAAATATGGACACAGTGTATGAAGACCTGAGTGTTGCCAGTCCTCCACTATTAAATCCCTAAGCACAACTCCAGTGTATTGGCTTGTTTGCCAGATATGTCACTGCCGCTCTAGTTTATTGACCTGTTGTGAGGGTGTCTTTCCTTCTGTTCAGGAATATGTGACTCAGTCATGCACATGGGTAGACCAGACAGACAGACGGAGCTGAGGCTCAAACCTCTCCTCTGCCAGAGAAGGAGAGGTAATGGAGAGGAGAGAAGCCAGGCAGGTTAGGGAGAGTGTCTGCTATGGAGCACCTTAACACCTTTGACATCAGGCCCGTTCACATCCGTTAGGCTGAAGACCATCTGTGCCACAGGTACTGCGTTTGCAACGGCAGGGTTGTGGGTTCGAAAAAAGTATGAAAATGTATACACTCACGACTGTAAGTTGCTCTGGATAAGAGTGTCTGCTAAATGACGTAAATGTTGACTGTTGTTTTCGTCATTTTTTTTCCAGGTGTACCATGTCTCGCTCTTTCGGTACAAACAGATCTGTCTGGATGTGTTTTCAAAGAAAATAAAGACAGATGCAGAGAGCGCCAACCCATTCGTCACGCTCACTTGTTTTTTCTAATAAAGAGGCTTTGCCGTCCTCTAGCCAAGCCAGAGTGGAGGACGAGAGGAAAGACCGATCTGAGACCCAAACAGACAACACCTGTTGCTTCTATCTACAGTAGAGCCAGACACAATGGTTTCTCATCAATATTTTTTATAGTGTTGTCTTCATATTCAAGCAATGAGAGTTTAAAAAAAATTGTTACTGTATTTGGCTTGATATGCATTCCACTGGTACTGTAACAAACGCAATTCATTTATGGGGAAAGAATTGGGCCTCTACCAGTTCTGTCTGTCTGTAGTCCTGAAAGGAGACCTCGCCTCATGCAGTGGGCTATTAGGGTGGAGTAGACCGAGGCAGGCCCTATAAAAACCGTGGGCTCCCGAGTGGCGCAGCGGTCTAAGCCACTGCATCTCAGTCCCATAGGGCGGCGCACAATTGGCCCAGCATTGCCCGGGTTTGGCCGGGGTAGGCCGTCATTGTAAATAAGAATTTGTTCTTAACTGACTTGCCTAGTTAAATAAAGGTTAAAAAAATGAATAAAAATAAAAACATGTTTAACCCTAAGGCCTCGGAGCACATTAGTTTACCTTTTCAAAAGGGTAGACAAATTACACTTAACAAGCAATTGGAGGCGCTTTTGCATAGTAATAATGTTTTAAACTTCTCCCACACTCCTTGTAAACTGTGCATACAGCATAGCATACACCCTAACACTGCAGTTTTTAAGATCAAGTCAGAGGGTTGTTCCAGCAGTCATTGGCCAACCAAAGCCAGATGGGTTACTCCATAGTTCCCAAATGCTATAGTAGTATATCTTCTAAATATCACAGGTTTGCTACCTTTAGACCGAACAGGAGAACACTTTCTTTAAGCCTGATGTCTATCGCAGCCTGTTTGCAGCTGGTGATAGTAATATGATCCATGCGCCAACCTGCCCTAACAGAGTGAAGGTACTGTAGGAACCTGCAAAACGAGATCTACTGGACTTCTAAGGCACAGGTGTTTGCACTTGCTATAACCACAGGGTCACTGGTTCAAGTCCCACTTCAATGGGACATGTTAGGTTCTAAATGAACCTATTAAAACTCACGGACAATTAGTATGGTTTAAACCAACTCTATTCACTCATTGGGTCATACAGTTGCATAAGACAAGGAACATATTCACACAAGCTCTGGTATTTAACCCTTTCTCCCATGCTGAGCCCCTCCTACACATCTGAACAGCCAATACACCCCTGTTGCTAACCAGAAGATTAGTGGTATATGTTCTTCCTCACTTCATCTAACTTGACCTCTGCCCCAAAGTATTCACTCCTCCCCAACTCACGGCTGTCATGTTGACTCGTACCAGACTGTGTCTCTTCTCCTTCCATAGGATCCCTGATGTCTGACAATAACATATCCAGGTAGAATGTAAACATCATACATTCCCCTCTCCTTCGGTACCATGATAAGGATATTTCATATTTTCACGTTTAAAAGCTAGTTCCCAACACTCCTAAAACTCTGCACTATACACAGTCATCATTGTGCTTATGGGAAATCACTTTACACAGGCGACTTCCACTGTTATTATAATAGGACAGTTGGCCAACACCAACATGCTCAGACCACAGGAAATGCATCTTATAAAAACATACTGTGATAGCTTGTTTGGAATGCATTACTCTTCAGAGGTCCTGGGGCAATAAAGGCTGGGTAGGCTACTCTCACTGTCTTAGTGTCTCTCCACCTCTTTCCCTCCCCCTTTCGCCTACCCATACCCATTTTTTAAATAAATGGCAATGCAGTCTCCACCGACTGTAAATTTGAGATGATAAAAGTATTTTAAAGCATGCAAAAGTGATTTATTTTCTAGCTTCCAGACTGTAGCTGTGTATGTTAGACATCTAAGAAGGTTTAGGAGGGGTTCAGAATGTTACAAGTCTAAAGGAAGAGTGTGAGAATGAAGGCATGAAGCTGGGTGTAGTTTAAAGATCTGTTTCCATGTGTACCTAGAGAGCCTTCTGGAACACAGCATCTCTCTCTCTCTCTCTCTCTCTCACACACACACAGACACATTCTCTCTCTTACCTCTTTTTCCTTCTCTCTCTATCTTCTCTCCTCTCTCACGCTCACTCCCTCTCCCTCTCTCTACCTGATGTCATTGTTTCCTGCCCCTGTAGACGCTGAGCTCAGGACTGTTTGCTGAGGTACTGTTGCAGTCAAAAGCATGACATAGAAGTTGACGTCATGGAATATACATCAACAGAACCACAGATATACAGTTGAAGTCGGAAGTTTACATACACCTTAGCCAAATACATTTATACTCAGTTTTTCACAATTCTTGACATTTAATCCTAGTAAAAATTCCCTGTCTTAGGTCAGTTAGGATCACCACTTTATTTAAAAAATGTGAATGTCAGAATAATAGTAGAGAGAATGATTTATTTCAGCTTTTATTTCTTTCATCACATTCCCAGTGGGTCAGAAGTTTACATATGCTCAATTAGTATTTGGTAGCATTGCCTTTAAATTGTTTAACTTGGGTCAAACGTTTCGGGTAGCCTTCCACAAGCTTCCCACAATAAGTTGGGTGAATTTTGGCCCATTCCTCCAGACAGAGCTGGTGTAACAGAGTCAGGTTTGTAGGCCTCCTTGCTCGCACATGCTTTTTCAGTTCTGCCCACAAATTTTCTATGGGATTGAGGTCAGGGCTTTGTGATGGCCACTCCAATACTTTGACTTTGTTGTCCTTAAGCCATTTTGCCACAACTTTGGAAGTTTGCTTGGGGTCATTGTCCATTTAGAAGACACATTTGCGAGCAAGCTTTAACTTCCTGACTGATGTCTTGAGATGTTGCTTCAATATATCCACATAATTGTCCTGCCTCATGATGCCATCTATTTTGTGAAGTGCACCAGTCCCTCCTGCAGCAATGCACCTCCACAACATGATGCTGCCACCCCCGTGCTTCATGGATGGGATGGTGTTCTTCGGCTTGCAAGCCTCCCCCTTTTTCCTCCAAACATAACGATGGTCATTATGGCCAAACAGTTCTATTTTTGTTTCATCAGACCAGAGGACATTTCTCCAAAAAGTACGATCTTTGTCCCCATGTGCAGTTGCAAACCGTAGTCTGGCTTTTTTTATGGCGGTTTTGGAGCAGTGGCTTCTTCCTTGCTGAGCGGCCTTACAGGTTATGTCGAAATAGGACTCGTTTTACTGTGGATATAGATACTTTTGTACCTGTTTCCTCCAGCATCTTCACAAGGTCCTTTGCTTTTGTTCTGGGATTGATTTGCATTTTTTGCACCAAAGTACGTTCATCTCTAGGGGACAGAACGCGTCTCCTTCCTGAGCGGTATGACGGCTGCGTGGTCCGGGGTGTTTATACTTGCATATTATTGTCTGTACAGATGAACGTGGTACCTTCAGTCATTTGAAAATACATCCACAGGTACACCTCCAATTGACTCAAATGATGTCAATTAGCCTATCTAAAGCCATGACATCATTTTCTGGAATTTTCCTAGCTGTTTAAAGGCACAGTCAACTTAGTGTATGTAAACTTCTGACCCACTGGAATTGTGATACAGTGAATTATAAGTGAAATAATCTGTCTGTAAGCAATTGTTGGAAAAATTACTTGTCATGCAAAGTAGATGTCCTAACTGACTTGCCAAAACTATAGTTTGTTAACAAGAAATGTGTGGAGTGGTTGAAAAACAAGTTTCAATGACTCCAACCTAAGTGTATGTAAACTTCCGACTTCAACTGTACATACTTTTAGAATTAGAAGTGTTACATACGTGCAGATGAAGTGACATGTTCAAGGAGCAGACCTAACGGAAGGAAGCCATTCCAACTCATATTATCCTGTGATGGACAACATGCTGAGTCAGTCAGCAATCAGCAATGATCACCATGGTAGTGACATGGATGAATAGGTGGATATGCTTTTCCAACTTGGCTTGGAAGGTATCGCTACTCTACAATGGCCGTCTGTGTCCCATTCTCTGATTAGGTTTAGAAAAACTTGCAAGTTGAACAAAGAAGTGTATTTCATTTGTGGTGAGTGTGTTGTGAGTGTGTTGTGTGTGTGTGTGTGAGTGTGTTGTGTGTGTGTGAGTGTGAGTGCCTGTTTGCGGGAGTGTCGTGTGTTGTTTCAATGAGTCATGAGGACTCGCAAGTCCACGCATCTGTCAAAATCTTTCAACAGCTTGAAAACACACTAATCAGTCATCATCACACTTTCACACATCAGGGTCTGGCTGTTTTGCCCAATGTTGTCCCTTTGTCCTTGTTATACGGGTGAGTGATTGCAACTGCAATCCAGCCCACAAACTCTTTCCAGTTCAAAAATTATTCTTAGTGCAAAATAGATTTTTGAATGCCCAGTGCCCACTATCTAATTTATATTTCATCACAAACGATGGGAAGTTTACTTCATTCACTGTTTTCACAGGTTCAGCACATTATGATAATGAGTTTAATAATGGTGGAAGTTGTTTTTGGCTGACGTCCATTTTGGTCCAATCAGTATCACGCCCATTTTGGTCTAATCAGTATCACGCCATGCAGTCAATACTCCCACTTGGAGAGAAAATCAAGAAAACCATGACATGATGCTTTTACAGACAGTAGGACGAGAGAGAATGGGAGGGAGTGAGGGGACAGAGAGATGGAAACTACACTGAGTCAGATACAGTAATGATCCCATTTGCAAAGTTGGAAGGAATGTTTTGAGAGAAAATGGGATGCTGTGTGTACCTTGGTAGAATAAGAACAGCTAGTTTTTGTGTTTTTTTTTCAGCAATCTCAGATAGTTTGATTTACATTTTTATCTATAATCTCTGCATTGGGCCCCCAGTGAAATCCTTCAGTGATGGGTAGGACATGAGAGCATAGGAAAACCACACACTCACTAGGGCCCACCCTTCCTGGGGTTTGACGTTTTGTTTCTGCTCTCTTGTGAAATTAGTAAAACTCCAATCACTGGAGTTTTACAAATAGGCTGGCTTCTCAGTTTGAGTTTAATGTAGTCTGAACCCGAAATCTGCAGCATTCTTTGGCTGGAACGTCATCCCTGGACACAGACTGAATCTCCATCAAGAGCATAGAGACAACCGCAGTTAGCAGAGCCCTCTCTGAAATCTAACTTTCCATTACATGTTTATCTATTGTCTGCCAGGTTTTCAGTATTTACAAATTGGCATATTTCTCTGCTCTTCTCTCCAGTGGCGTGCAAAGTATGGGATTATAATGATGACAGAACTACGTGAGTTTGTATTTTGGTCGCACATTGAGATTTGTGGTTGTAAATCCGATTCGCAAATGTGTAATTTGACATTTGAATACACTCAATAAGATTTGCAAGTAGAATTTATTTTCAGAATTATTACAAATCCATTTCCGAGTATAAATATTCTGCTGTGAATCAAAAATACACTTGCAGTTCTGTCACTGTTCGTAAATTAGCATATTTTGTTGTAAATTTGTGGAAAGATATTTGCTAGTGAAAATGTGTTTTGCACTGTGGGGACAGCACCTTTTACTTCTGACCAATCAGTTCCCTCTGCCAAAACCACAACAGCCTAATCATTGGCTGGATTGTTCCAACAATCAAATCTCAGGAATTAGCACCCCACATGAGAAAAAGAGGATGAAGTAAATGAAACGAAAACGATCTACTTGAAAGTAATAACCTCTTTAGTCTGTGTTCAATATTTTTTGTGAAAAGGAATTGCAGTAGTTTGCCAGCCATTGCATTGACAACCGCTATTGCGTTAGCTACAGTAGCTGGCCTCTGACGTTCTTCCTAGCTTTGCTATAAACTGGCTAGCTTTATCAGGCAGCTTTAAATGTGAGGGTAAAACTAATATATTTGATGGTTAGTTAACCACCTGATTGATGGAGATAAATGCAACTAGCTAGCTAGATAGATAAATTGAAACTGCTGGGGGAAAGATAGTTAGCTAGCTAGTCAACTCCCACCATAATCAATTTTATTAATTTTTTATTTCACCTTTATTTAACCAGGTAGGCTACTTGAGAACAAGTTCTCATTTACAACTGCGACCTGGCCAAGATAAAGCAAAGCAGTTCAACACATACAACAACACAAAGTTACACATGGAATAAACAAACATACAGTCAATAATACAGTAGGATAAGGGAGCTAAGGCAATAAATAGGCCATGGTGGTGAAGTAATTACAATTAAACACTGGAATGGTAGATGTGCAGAAGATGAATGTGCAAGTAGAGATTCTGGGGTGCAAAGGAGCAAGATAAATAAATAAATACAGTATGGGGATGAGGTAGTTGGATGTGCTATTTACAGATGGGCTATGTACAGGTGCAGTGATCTGTGAGCTGCTCTGACAGCTGCTGCTTAAAGCTAGTGAGGGAGATATGAGTCTCCAGCTTCAGTGATTTTTGCAGTTCGTTCCAGTCATTGGCAGCACAGAACTGGAAGGAAAGGCAGCCAAAGGAAGAATTGGCTTTGGGGGTGACCAGTGAGATATACCTGCTGGAGCGCGTGCTACAGGTGGGTGCTGCTATGGTGACCAGTGAGCTGAGATAAGGCGGGGCTTTACCTAGCAGAGACTTGTAGATGACCTGGAGCCAGTGGGTTTGGCGGCGAGTATGAAACGAGGGCCAGCCAACGAGAGCGTACAGGTCACAGTGGTGGGTAGTATATGGGGCTTTGGTGACAAAACGGATGGCACTGTGATAGACTGCATCCAATTTGTTGAGTAGAGTGTTGGAGGCTATTTTGTAAATAGCCAAAGTCGAGGATTGGTAGGATAGTCAGTTTTACCCTCGTATGTTTGGCAGCATGAGTGAAGGATGCTTTGTTGCGAAATAGGAAGCCGATTCTAGATTTAATTTTGGATTGGAGATGCTTAATGTGAGTCTGGAAGGAGAGTTTACAGTCTAACCAAACACCGAGGTATTTGTAGTTGTCCACATATTCTAAGTCAGAACCGTCCAGACTATTGATGCTGGACGGGCGGGCAGGTGCGGGCAGCGATCGGTTCAATAGCATGCATTTAGTTTTACTTGCATTTAAGAGCAGCCACGGAAGGAGAGTTGTATGGCATTGAAGCTCGTCTGGAGGTTAGTTAACACAGTGTCCAAAGTAGGGCCAGAGGTATACAGAATGGTGTCGTCTGTGTAGCGGTGGATCAGAGAATCACCAGCAGCAAGAGCGACATCATTGATTTATAGAGAGAAGAGAGTCGGTCCGAGAATTGAACCCTGTGGCACCCCCATAGAGACTGCCAGAGGTCCGGACAACAGGCCCTCCGATTTGACACACTGAACTCTATCAGAGAAGTAGTTGGTGAACCAGGCGAGGCAATCATTTGAGAAACCAAGGCTGTTGAGTCTGCCGATAAGAATGTGGTGATTGACAGAGTCAAAAGCCTTGGCCAGGTTGATGAATACGGCTGCACAGTAATGTCTCTTATCGATGGCGGTTATGATATCGTTTAGGACCTTGAGCGTGGCTGAGGTGCACCCATGACCAGCTCTGAAACCAGATTGCATAGTGTAGAAGGTACGGTGGGATTCGAAATGGTCGATAATCTGTTTGTTAACTTGGTTTTCGAAGACCTTAGAAAGGCAGGGTAGGATAGATATAGGTCTATAGCAGTTTGGGTCTAGAGTGTCTCCAGCTTTGAAGAGGGAGATGACCGCCCGCGGCAGCTTTCCAATCTTTGGGAATCTCAGACGATACAAAAGAGAGGTTGAACAGGCTAGTAATAGGGGTTGCAACAATTTCGGCAGATCATTTTAGAAAGAGAGGGTCCAGATTGTCTAGCCCGGCTGATTTGTAGGGGTCCAGATTTTGCAGCTCTTTCAGAACATCAGCTATCTGGATTTGGGTGAAGGAGAAATGGGGAGGCTTGGGCGAGTTGCAGGGCTGTTGATCGGGGTAGGGGTAGCAAGGTGGAAAGCATGGACAGCCGTAGAAAAATGCTTATTGAAATTCTCAATTATAGTGGATTTATCGGTGGTGACAGTGTTTCCTAGCCTCAGTGCAGTGGGCAGCTGGGAGGAGGTGCTCTTATTCTCCATGGATTTTACAGTGTTCCAGAACTTTTGGGAGTTTGTGCTACAGGATGAACATTTCTGCTTGAAAAAGCTAGCCTAAGCTTTCCTAACTGCCTGTGTATATTGGTTCCTAACTTCCCTGAAAAGTTGCATATCACGGGGGCTATTCGATGCTAATGCAGAACACCACAGGATGTTATTGTGCTGGTCAAGGGCAGTCAGGTCTGGAGATAACCAAGGGCTATATCTGTTCCTGGTTAAAAAAAATTGAATGGGGCATGCTTATTTAAGATGGTGAGGAAGGCACTTTTAAAGAATAACCAGGTATCCTCTACTGACGGAATGAGGTCAATATCCTTCCAGGATACCCGGGCCAGGTCGATTAGAAAGGCCTGCTCGCTGAAGTGTTTTAGGGAGCGTTTGACAGTGATGAGGGGTGGTCGTTTGACCGCAGACCCATTACGGATGCAGGCAATGAGGCAGTGATCGCTGAGATCTTGGTTGAAAACAGCAGAGGTGTATTTGGAGGGCAAGTTGGTTAGGATGATATCTATGAGGGTGCCCGTGTTTACGGATTTGGGGTTGTACATGGTGGGTTCATTGATCATTTGTGTGAGATTGAGGGCATCAAGCTTAGATTGTAGGATGGCCAGGGTGTTAAGCATGTCCGAGTTTAGGTCACCTATTAGCACGAGCTCTGAAGATAGATGGGGGGGAATCAATTCACATATGGTGTCCAGGGCACAGCTGGGGACAGAGGGTGGTCTATAGCAAGCGGCAACGGTGAGAGACTTGTTTCTGGAAAGGTGGATTTTTAAAAGTAGAATCTTGAATTGTTTGGGTACAGACCTGGATAGTAAGACAGAACTCTGCAGACTATCTCTGCAGTAGATGGCAACACCGCCCCCTTTGGCAGTTCTATCTTGTCGGAAAACGTTATAGTTAGGGATGGAAATTTCTGGGTTTTTGGTGGTCTTCCTAAGCCAGGATTCAGACACGGCTAGGGCATCCGGGTTGTCAGAGTGTGCTAAAGCAGTGAATAAAGCAAACTTAGGGAGGAGGCTTCTAATGTTAACATGCATGAAACCAAGGCTTTTACGGTTACAGAAGTCAACAAATGAGAGCACCTGGGGAGTAGGAGTGGAGCTAGGCACTGCAGGGCCTGGATTAACCTCTACATCACCAGACGAACAGAGGAGGATAAGGGTACGGCTAAAGGTTAACAGAACTGGTCGTCTAGTACGTTCGGAACAGAGAGTAAAAGGAGCAGGTTTCTGGGCATGATAGAATAGGTTCAAGGCATAATGTACAAACAAAGGTATGGTAGGATGTGAGTACATTGGAGGTAAACCTAGGCATTGAGTAATGATGAGATATTGTCTCTAGAGACGGTTAAACCAGGTGATGTCACTGCATATGTGGGAGGTGGAACTAAATGGTTGGTTAAGGCATATTGAGCAGGGCTAGAGGCTCTACAGTGAAATAAGACAATAATCACTAACCAGGACAGTAATGGACAATGCATATTTATATTAGGGAGAGGCATGCATAGCTGAGTGATCATAGGGGTCTAGTGAGTGTTTGGGCTGGCTGGAGACACGTCGATTCAGACAGCTAGCAGGTTGGGGCTAGCAAGCTAGCGGAAGGGCCTTAGAAGGACGTCGCGACGGAGGAAAGTCTGTTTTATTCTCCGCGTTCGGTGACGTCGATAGACCAGTCGTGATGGATTAGTAGGGTTCCGAGTAGTAGAGGGGTCCAAGTCCAATTGGCAAAATGGGTATAGTGGCCCAAGAAATTGGCCAATGGATCTATTCAGCTAACAGTCCAATATGCTCTAGACAGCTAGTGGCCCGTGGCTAGCAGCTAGCAGGCCGTAGCTAGTGGGGTTCCGTGCCCCGTACCGGCAGTAGAAGGGGTCCGGGTATTGTAGCCCAGGAGTGGCTGATGGGCCTCTTCAGCTAGCCGGGAGAATGGGCCTAGCATGGGCTAACTCCAGGCTAATTGGTGCTTGCTTCAGGACAGACGTTAGCCAGGAGTAGTCACTCAAGTTGCAGCTAGCCAGCTGCGATGATCCGGTGAAAAGGTTCCGAGCTTGCGGTAGGAATCCGGGGATTTGGAGAGAAAATAGGTCCGGTATTCTCTGGTTTGAGTCGCGTTGTACAAACTGGCGAGAGCTTTCCGAGCTAAAGGTTAGCTGATGACCGCTAGCAGTGGTTAGCTGTCTAGTAGCTAGTGAGCTGGCTAGCTTCTGTTGGGGGATTCCGGTTCCGAGGTAAATAAAAAATACTTTAGAAAAAACAGATCCACACCACATTGGGTGAGGTGGGTTGCAGGAGAGTATTTTGAAGTTGAGGTTTAAAAAAATACACTGCTCAAAAAAATAAAGGGAACACTAAAATAACACATCCTAGATCTGAATGAATGAACTATTCTTATTAAATACTTTTTTCTTTACATAGTTGAATGTGCTGACTACAAAATCACACAAAAATTATCAATGTAAATCAAATTTATCAACCCATGGAGGTCTGGATTTGGAATCACACTTAAAATTAAAGTGGAAAACCACACTACAGGCTGATCCAACTTTGATGTAATGTCCTTAAAACAAGTCAAAATGAGGCTCAGTAGTGTGTGTGGCCTCCACGTGCCTGTATGACCTCCCTACAACGCCTGGGCATGCTCCTGATGAGGTGGCGGATGGTCTCCTGAGGGATCTCCTCCCAGACCTGGACTAAAGAATCCGCCAACCCCTGGACAGTCTGTGGTGCAACGTGGCGTTGGTGGATGGAGCGAGACATGATGTCCCAGATGTGCTCAATTGGATTCAGGTCTGGGGAATGGGCGGGCCAGTCCATAGCATCAATGCCTTCCTCTTGCAGGAACTGCTGACACACTCCAGCCACATGAGGTCTAGCATTGTCTTGCATTAGGAGGAACCCAGGGCCAACCGCACCAGCATATGGTCTCACAAGGGGTCTGAGGATCTCATCTCGGTACCTAATGGCAGTCAGGCTACCTCTGGCGAGCCCATGGAGGGCTGTGAGGCCCCCCAAAGAAATGCCACCCCACACCATGACTGACCCACCGCCAAACCGGTCATGCTGGAGGATGTTGCAGGCAGCAGAACGTTCTCCACGGCGTCTCCAGACTGTCACGTCTGTCACATGTGCTCAGTGTGAACCTGCTTTCATCTGTGAAGAGCACAGGGCGCCAGTGGCGAATTTGCCAATCTTGGTGTTCTCTGGCAAATGTCAAACGTCCTGCACGGTGTTGGGCTGTAAGCACAACCCCCACCTGTGGACGTCGGGCCCTCATACCACCCTCATGGAGTCTGTTTCTGACCGTTTGAGCAGACACATGCACATTTGTGGCCTGCAGGAGGTCATTTTGCAGGGCTCTGGCAGTGGTCCTCCTTGCACAAAGGCGGAGGTAGCGGTCCTGCTGCTGGGTTGTTGCCCTCCTACGGCCTCCTCCACGTCTCCTGATGTACTGGCCTGTCTCCTGGTAGCGCCTCCATGCTCTGGACACTACGCTGACAGACACAGCAAACCTTCTTGCCACAGCTCGCATTGATGTGCCATCCTGGATGAGCTGCACTACCTGAGCCACTTGTGTGGGTTGTAGACTCCGTCTCATGCTACCACTAGAGTGAAAGCACCGCCAGCATTCAAAAGTGACCAAAACATCAGCCAGGAAGCATAGGAACTGAGAAGTGGTCTGTGGTCACCACCTGCAGAACCACTCCTTTATTGGGGGTGTCTTGCTAATTGCCTATAATTTCCACCTGTTGTCTATTCCATTTGCACAACAGCATGTGAAATGTATTGTTAATCAGTGTTGCTTCCTAAGTGGACAGTTTGATTTCACAGAAGTGTGATTGACTTGGAGTTACATTGTGTTGTTTAAGTGTTCCCTTTATTTTTTTGAGCAGTGTATATAAAAAAGATATGCGAAGAAAAATATATAAAATATATATACATGTGACAAGACAAACGACAAAGACGTCTGACTGCTACGCCATCTTGGATCAATGCAGTGTAGCTAATGTTAGCTAGGTTTTTAGAAAATAAATATATATTTGAAGCTGTTTTAAAGACTTGTTACTGACTTTTGAACACTTGTCAAACTACTTAATTTCACTGCCTGTTTATTGATTTAATTGGTGAATGAAAAAGTTGGATTAATGTTATTCATGTTTTTGTTATTGCATTTCAGGTGGAGAGGGAGTAAGAGACAGTCATTTTATATTGCATTGTAATTTGCACTGCACTATTTATTAGACCTAGATATTGTATGTACTGATATGTAGGCTGTGTGTGACATTTAAAATGTATTTATTTCAGTCCTTGACTAATAATGTTCTGTACTATGTATGTGTTACGTACGCCTCTTGGAGGAGGGAACGCAACACCCCGCTACATCAACTCCCCGTGGAGTGAAAAAAAGTATGTGATAGTAGGTGCGGGGAAGGACGACAGAGGCAGAGAAAAACACTGTTTACCGTGTTTAGGAATAATAAATTCCCTGTAATATGGGGAAAAGGGGCAGGACGGAACCAAAGCAAAGAAAGTAAAAGTTAGAGTCCCCTCTCCTACCTCACCTGCCTTCCCACTTCTTACCTAGCCTTAAGCACCAACTGGCGCGCTAACCAAAATACAGGGGGTGGTCCGCCCAGGTCTTACCTAGTGTGCATAGACAGATTAAATACTACAGGTTATGTTTGCCCGCAGGTCTCTTGCCTAAACACTCCCAAGGTGTGTTCCCCTTCCCCCTGGGACCAAATTAAACAGAATAATTTACGTGAACACTTTCAATTAACCAAAAACACTAAGTTCTATTGGCATACTGAAGGAGCAGCTACAAAATAATATCAACAAAACTTTCACTGACCACCACAACAACCAACACAGAACATAAAAAAGAAGGTATTTTCCCTAACAAAGGAACACTGGCTGTTATCAAGCTGGAGGAGTTGGTAATGAAGAGACAGCTGTATCCCCTGATGAGAGGGAGGGGTCAGAGCTCCAATCAGCGATGGGGTAAACCAATCAGCTGCTTCAGGAATCCAGGAAGCCATTTCCTGAAATATACACACACATACAAACCCACAACACAGAAACTGGGGAACGTAACAATATGTCACGTCCTGATCTGTTTCGCCTGTCCTTGTGCTTGTCTCCACCCCCCTCCAGGTGTCGCCTATCTTCCGTACTTACACCTGTGTTCTCTGTTTGTCTGTTGCCAGTTCATCTTGTTTGTCAAATCAACCAGTGGTTTGGCTCAGCACCTGCTTGTACCAGTCTCTCTTTTTCCTCGCCCGCCTGCCTGACCACTCTGCCTGACGTCCTGTACCTTTGCCCCACCTTTGGATTACCAACCTCTGCCTGACCTGAGCCTGCCTGCTGTCCAGTACCTTCGCCCCACTACTCTGGATTATCGACCCCTGCCTGCCTTGACCTGTTGTTTTCCTGCCCCTGTTGCTGTAATAAACATGGTTACTTTGACACAATCTGCATCTGGGTCTTACCTTCTAACCTGATAATGTAGGCAACCCAATTCTTTTGACCAATTACATCAGATCTTTTCACATGAGCTCTTTTTCTGAGATGATCTGATTGGTCAAAAGACAAATTTGTGAAAAAAAGATCAGGCATGGGCTACCTATCTAAACACAGCCTATTTGTCCTATTCTTCAGTCTCGTCTGGGATATATATTTTAGTTGGCACACCTGTGTGATGTCCTTTATACATGAATAAACCTGGATGCAGGAAAATGTACTGCATTGGGTTATGGTTGTATCCATCTCCACCAGTCTCCTGGAAATCACGTGACAAATCTGTATAGATTAACAAAAGAAAATGGTAACTGTATTTATTCAATTGAAGTCATGACAGCCATAGGTTCTTTACACAGGAGTGTACAGAGTTTTGTTCCAGGACTTCACTAACACCTCATTCAACTAATTGTTGACTAAATTGAACAAAAATGTGCACACAGTTGTCCCCTGGGACAGAAATCACCCACGTCTGTATTATTGAATGAGCTTTCCAAGTTAACAGTTTAGCGACAATTCTGCATGAAGGAAAATAACGTGTGGTTCTATTTCTATCTTAACTTGTGAATAAACTCCAAGAAAAATATGATTTTCCTGGTGGCTGGGAGGTTCTCAAGTTCTTTACATCTGTCTGGAAGTTAGGGATGTGCTTCAACCTGAGGAAAAGAGCAGAAGGGGAAGAAATTAACCTCACTGCTCAAATTTCAGTTCAAGTCGCTGAGAACCCCAACTACCTTTAATGTACCATAGTTTTGTAGACAGTTTTACATATTCATAAGCGTGATCAAGTTGTCACGAGTTTACTTTTAGCTAGCTAATCTATTTGCAGTGAAATTGGGAGGGGCATTTTTATTGCCAACTTTTTCAGTCACCAATTAATCAATAAACAAGCAGTGGAATGAAGTAGTTCGACAAGTGTTCAAAAGTCAGTAACAAGTCTTTCAAATATAGCTTCAAATATATATTTAATATTTTCTAGAAACCTATCTAACATTAGCTACGCTGCAGTGATGATGATGGGAATTAGCTAGCTAGATTTCCCCCAGCTGTTTCAATTTAACTATCTAATGGCATTTCCAATCAACTTCATCAATTAGATGGTTAACTAACTAGAACATATATTAGTTTTCCCCTCGCATCTAAAGTTGCCTGATAAAGCTAGCCTGTTGATAGTAAAACTTGGAAGAATGTCAGAGGCCAGATAGCTAACGCAATAGCTGTCAATGCAATGTACCATTATGTTTCACATGATGAGCAAACTAGTGTCATGCCCTTTCACAAAAAAAATCGATGAACACAGTTAAAAGAGACGACTACTTTCAAGTAGATCATTTTCGTTAATTTACGTCATTCTCTCTTTCTCATGTGGGGAGCTAATTCCTGAGATTTGATTGATGGAACAATCAAGCCAATGGTTCGTCAGTTGTGGTTTTGGCAGAGGGACTGATTGGTCAGGAGTAAAAGGTTCTGCTCGCAGAGCGCAAATCACATTTCCACCTGCAAATATCTTTCTACAAATTTACAAAATGTTTTACAAATTTACTAATCTCTTGTTAGCATAACAGTGACAGAACTCCCAGCGTGTATTTTTGGTTCACAGCAGAATATTCATACTCGTAAATAAATGGACTTGTAATAATTCTGAAAATAAATGATACTTGCAAATATTATTGAATGTATTCAAATGTCAAGTTACAGGTTTGCGACCCTTGTTAAATCTTTCACACATTTTCTTGAGTGGGCAGCTTCAAAATTAAATTACACATTTGCGAAGTGTACTTGCAACCACGAATCTCAATGTGTGACGACAAAATCCTAAATACAAACTCATGTAGTTCTGTCACCATTATAATTCCATAGCAAAGTGAATTACTTCATCACGCAGATAGGTTTTTGTGTGTGTAAGGGTATGTGTGTGTGTGTATAAAAATGGCAGAGGTGAGATGGTTTATTCAGACATGCTACAGTAGTTGGACTCATCACCTAGTCATCTATCAGGTGTAACAGCACAGTCATCTCCATCCATCCACGCACGCACGTAAGCACGCACGCACGCGCGCACACACACACACTAAACTCATGCTTGTCTGGAATAAAGGTCAATATGACATCTGAGCAATATAAATTGTGTTACGGCTGATTTCCTCCTCTTCGTCTGAAGAGGAGGTGTAGGGATCGG
Source organism: Salvelinus namaycush (assembly GCF_016432855.1). Taxonomy (NCBI): domain Eukaryota; kingdom Metazoa; phylum Chordata; class Actinopteri; order Salmoniformes; family Salmonidae; genus Salvelinus; species Salvelinus namaycush. The sequence goes on along the minus strand of NC_052324.1, from coordinate 34,414,435 downwards.
ACCAAGACGCAGAGTGGAAAGTGTCCATGTTTTATTATCAAATAAACTGAACTCTACACGAAACAAAAGAGAATCTAACCGACAAACAGTCCCGTGTGGCACAACTACTGACACGGAAAACAAACACCCACAAAACACACGTGAAACCCAGGCTGCCTAAGTATGATTCTCAATCAGGGACAACGATTGACAGCTGCCTCTGATTGAGAATCATACCAGGCCGAACACAAAATCCCAACATAGAAAATCACACATAGACAACCCACCCAACTCACGCCCTGACCATACTAAATAAATACAAAACAAGGGAAAACAGGTCAGGAACGTGACAAATTGTTCCTCTACCGCGTTGTATGGTCCTCATGTGCTTGCAATGTTTGTCCTACCCTTATCCCCCAACATCACAGCTTGTTGGTAATAAACTGTGTGTCATGGAAAAACTACTGTCTCTATAAAAGAGGTCAATCTGTGATGCGTACGGGAAGATAGACTTGAATCAGAGTACTTTGGACAAAACCAAAGCCCTCTTACTCACTTTGAGTCATTTCCAACCAGATGCTTATAATTTGATTTGTGAGTTATAACTCTAAACACATTTAAAAATAAGCCCCTTTGGCCAAATCTCAAGAGATACTACTACTACTCACTATCTAAACAATCCTACTTAGAATCAGATTTATTTTTTAAACTGTTTTTTTTCCTTCTGAATTATTAGGCTGTCTGTTTCTGTTTGCAGCACCATAATTTAGTGCTGAAAAACACATTTCCATTTAAGCTTCCTCCAGTAGCTGCAAATCTTTTTCCAATTCAGTTTGTTTTCCAATTCATTCGTCTCAGTTAACCCGAGGTACTGGAGTGGAGACTACTTCTCTGGGGGAGGCCACAGACAGGGCAGAGCAAAGAAAACACAAAGCCCCGAAAAGGGCAAACTTCTGTCATCTGCTCAAATAGTTATTCCTTCTCTGTGTGTGTGTGTGTGTGTGTGTGTGTGTGTGTGTGTGTGTGTGTGTGTGTGTGTGTGTGTGTGTGTGTGTGTGTGTGTGTGTGTGTGTGTGTGTGTGTGTGTGTGTGTGTGTGTGTGTGTGTGTGTGTGTGTGTGTGTGTGTGTGTGTGTGTGTGTTTCTCCTTGGCTGGGAATGAATTTTCCTTCAAACTAATGGGAGACTTTGCTAAGCTACATCGTAAGGAAAGAATGCTACAGTTCCCCTGAAATCTGGATGGTAAGGAGAGCGGGACATTCCTAAAAAAAAAAAAATCCAGTTTGAGGTGGAATATGTTCTTTATTGTTTTCATTTGCTTTGAACTAAGTCCACTCCATGAGTCCACAGATGTTGTGGGGTTCAGTTTTGTTAGCACACACACATTCTGTCCTCCCCCACCCTCTTTCCACTCTTTTCCCCTCCCCCTCTCCTCCTCTGGAATCCAGTGTCCTGGGAGCCTTTCCATTCGTGCCTGTCTGTGGCAGTCTGCGGAGGGAAGAGCTGGTAGAAGCACTCTGCTACAGGACTAAGCTCTATTTTCAAATCTATAGAGCCAGCCTGGATTCTGCCTTCCCTCTCCTGGCTTCTCCAGTGAGCTGCTCTGCTCAATCTGTGCTGAGATATCCTTTTGATCTTGGCACCTGTTCCAACTCGTCAGCCAGGTGAAGGTGATTCTTTCTCTGACTCCCTCAGCCATTGTTTTTGGGCTGCTTTTCCTCCCTCCCTCCCTCCTCTCTGTGTTCAGCCCTGCCTCATGCTTTGAGTGAGTGGGTTTGGCTGTGGCTTGCAGTGCGCGTGGAGCTCCAGAATATTCCTCACTAGAGTGAAGGTGTGGAACACTGGAGTAGAATACTGAGACAGAACAGTGAGGTGTTTTGGTGAGGTAGAATTATTTAGTAGAATACTGATTTCGAACACTGAGGTAGAATTTCTGAGTAGCGTTTTGAGCTGGAACTTTAGCAATAACTTTAATTCTGAAGTAGAGTACTGTGGTGAAATACTTGATCGGAATACTGAGCTAGAAGTATTTTGTGGAACATTGAGGTAGTTACTGTAGATTAGGGAGGATGGGGGGTCATACTGCAGTGGTGTGTTTGGTTCTGCTGGCCCTATGCTGTGTGCTACTGCTAAGAGGAGGGGAGAGCGCAGGAGGCATAGTCTCTATAGGCCAGGCTGTGGAGGAGAGAGGGATGGACGGAGGAATGGAGGCCCTACATGGAGAGGATTCCCAGGATGAGCTGGCTAAAGAACAGGAGCTCACAGAGACACAAAGACAGACTGGCAAGGCAAAGAGAGACACAGATGAAGAAGCCATACCAGGTAAGAACAAAGCCAACCTACCTATTATAATACATGTTACTAAGTAGAGAGTTGGGACCCATTGGTAGGTCCCAATTGAGTTGTGGCTAGAAACATGGATGGTTTTATCTACTTGATGGGTCTCAAGAAGAATCTGAAAACTGTTTTGGAACCCCTGGCTTGTGTTACACTAGTGTTCTTGGATCCTAGTCTTGGAGACTGTGCATGACTTTGTTCCAGCCCAGCAATAACACATCTTAGCATCTAATGATTAAACCATTAATAGAAAAAATCATCTACATCGTCTGGTTGTTGGGTTGGAACAGATGCCTCCTTCCAGGAGCAGGACTGGAGAACATTATGTTACATCGTCAGACAGGGGACAGGGCACAGAGGACAGGGGATAAGGCACAGAGAACATGGCAGGTGGAGGAGGAAGATGAATGGAGAGCATTGGTTTCAAAAGAAGCCGGCGGTTTCCTGAATTACCCAGGCACTGTTCAGTCACTATGACCTGCCCAACAGTATACACACACACATACCCTGCACACACCACTCTCACCTGTTTGTCTCCAGCTCACAAAATCAAATCACATTTTATTTGACACATGCACCGAATACAACAAGTGTACACTTTACTGTGAAATGCTTACTTACAAGCTTTTCCCCAACAATGCGGTTAAAAAGTAGATAGATAAAAAGAAAATAGTAACACAATAAAATAGCAATAACAAGGCTATATACAGGCTATATTCAAGGAGTACCGGTACCGAGTCAGTGTACTTGGGTACGAGGTAGTTGGGGTGATTGATTGAGGTAATACAGTGTATTCGGAAATTATTCAGACCCATTGACTTTTTCTACATTTTGTTGTTAGTCTTATTCTAAAGATTAAATCTACATGCAATAACACTGAATACTTTCCGAATGCACTGTATGTACATGTAGGTTTGGTTAGGTGATTGATTGATTGATTGATTGATTGATTGATTGAATTACTATGTACAGTACCAGACAAACGTTTGGACACACCTACTCAATCAAGGGTTTTTCTTTATTTTTACAATTTTCTGAAGACATCAAAACTATGAAATAACACATATGGAATCATGTAGTAACCAAAAAAGTGTTAAACAAATCAAAATATATTTTAGATTCTATAAAGTAGCCACCCTTTGCCTTGATGACAGCTTTGCACTCTCTTGGCATTCTCTCAACGAGCTTCACCTGGAATGCTTTTCCAACAGTCTTGAAGGAGTTCCCACATATGCTTAGCACTTGTTGGCTGCTTTTCCTTCACTCTGTGGTCCAAATCATCTCAAACCATCTCAATTGGGTTGAGGTCGGGTGATTGTGGAGGCCAGGTCATCGGATGCAGCACTCCATCACTCTCCTTCTTGGTCAAATAGCCCTTACTTTTTTTAATGTACTTTAAAAAATATATATATATTTAACTAGGCAAGTCAGTTAACCTCTCTAGGGTACGTGAGACGGTAGCGTCTCACCTCTTCAACAGCCAGTGAAACTGCAGGGCGCCAAATTAAAAACAACAGAAATCCCATAATTAAAATTCCTCAAACAGACATGTATTTTACACCATTTTAAAGATACACTTGTTGTAAATCCAGCCACAGTGTCCGATTTCAAAAAGGCTTTATGACGAAAGCAAACCAAACGATTATGTTAGGTGAGTGCCTATTCACAGAATAACACAGCCATTTTTCCAGCCAAAGAGAGGATTCACAAAAAGCAGAAATATAGATACAATTAATCACTAACCTTTGATGATCTTCATCAGATGACACTCATAGGACTTCATGTTACACAATACATGTATGTTTTGTTCGGTAAAGTTCATATTTATATCCAAAAATCTGAGTTTACATTGGTGCCTTACGTTCAGAAGTTCCAAAACATCCTTTGATTTTGCAGAGAGCCACATCAATTTACAGGAATACTCATAATAAACATTGCTAAAAGATACAACTGTTATGCATGGAATTTTGGATGCAACCGCTGTGTCAGATTTAAAAAAAGCTTTACGGAAAAAGCAAACCATGCAATAATCTGAGTCGGCGCTCAGAGCCCAATCAAGACACAAATATATCCGCCATATTTTGCAGTCAACAGAAGTCAAAAATAACATTATAAACATTAACTTACCTTTGATGATCTTCATTAGAATGCACTCCCAGGAATCCCAGTTCCACAAGAAATGTTTGTTTTGTTCGATAATGTCCATCCTTTATGTCCAAATTCCTCCTTGTTGTTCTAGCGTTCAGTACACTTTCCAAACTCACGACGCGCGGGCAAGTCCAGCGGAAAGTACGGACGAAAAGTTAAAAAAGTTATATTACAGTCCGTAAAAACATGACAAACTAAGTATTGAATCAATCTTTAGGATGTTTTTAACATAATTCTTCAATAATGTTCCAACCGGAGAATTCCTTTGTCTTCAGAAAAGCAAATGGAACGGGAGCAAACTCTCATGTGAACGCGCATGGTCAGAGCATGGTCAGCTCATGGCTGCTGGCAGACCTCTGACTCATTCCACTCTCTTTTGCCCCCACTTCACAGTAGAAGCATCAGACAAGGTTCTAAAGACTGTTGACATCTAGTGGAAGCCTTAGGAAGTGCAACATGACCAATATCTCACTGTATCTTCAATAGGAGCTGAGTTGAAAATCGGCCAACCTCAGATTTCCCACTTCCTGGTTGGATTTCCTCTCAGGTTTTTGCCTGCCATATGAGTTCTGTTATACTCACAGACATCATTCAAACAGTTTTAGAAACTTCAGAGTGTTTTCTATCCAAATCTACTAATAACATGCATATTCTAGCTTTTATGGCTTTGTAGCAGGCCGTTTACTCTGGGCATGCTTTTCATCCGGACATGAAAATACTGCCACCTACCCCAAAGAAGTTAAGAACACATTCTTATTTATAATGATGGCCTTGTTCTGGGGCAGAACGACAGATTTTTACCTTGTCAGCTCGGGGATTCAATCTAGCAACCTTTCGGTTACTGGCCCAACGCTCTAACCACTAGGCTACCTGCTGCCCCTTACTGTGAGGATCAACGCTGGAGACGAGAAGCAGGTACAGGGAGTTAACATTTAATGAAACACAGACATGAAACAGAACAGGAACAGCGTCTGGACAGGGGAGAAATAACGACATCAATGCTGACACAGGGAACAAACTGAAGAGCAGACAAATATAGAGGGGTAATCAACAAAGTAATGGAGTCCAGGTGAGTCCAATATTGTGCAGCTGCCCGTAATTATGGTGACAGGTGTGCGTAATGAAAAGCAGCCTGGCACCCTCGAGCCTGGATATGTGTTGGGTCATTGTCCTGTTGAAAGCAAATGATAGTCCCTCTAAGCGCAAACCAGATGGGATGGCATATCGCTGCAGAATGCTGTTGTAGCCATACTGGTTAAGTATGCCTTGAATTCTAAATAAATCACAGACAGTGTCACCAGCAAAGCACCCCCACACCATCACACCTCCTCCTCCATGTTTCACGGTGGGAACCACACATGCGGAGATCATCCTTTCACCTACTCCGCGTCTCACAAAGACACGGCAATTGGAACCAAAAATCTGAAATCTGGACTCATCAGACCAAAGGACAGATTTCCAACGGTAGGTGTGTTTAAAGTCCATTGCTTGTGCTTCTTGGCCCAAGCAAGTCTCTTCTTCTTATTAGTGTCCTTTAGTAGTGGTTTCTTTGTAGCAATTCGACCATGAAGGCCTGATTCATACGGTCTCCTCTGAACAGTTGATGTTGAGATGTGTTTGTTACTTGAACTCTGTGAAGCATTTATTTGGTCTGCAAATTCTGAGGCTGGTAACTCTAAGGAACTTATCCTCTGCAGCAGAGGTAACTCTGGGTCTTCCTGTCCTGTGGCAGTCCTCATGAGAGCCAGTTTCATCATAGCGCTTGATGGTTTTTGCGACTGCACTTGAAGAAACTCTCAAAGTTCTAGAAATTTTCTGGATTGACTGACCTTCATGTCTTAAAGTAATGATGGACTGTTGTTTCTCTTTGCTTTAATGAGCTGTTCTTGCCATAATATGGACTTGGTCTTTTACCAAATAGGGCTATCTTCTGTATACCACCAGTCAAAAGTTTGGACACACCTACTCAATGCCAAGAGTGTGCAAACTGTCATCAAGGCAAAGGGTGGCTACTTTGAAGAATTTAAAATCTAAAATATATTTTGATTTGTTTTACACTTTTTTGGTTACTACGTGATTCCATATGTGTTATTTCATAGTTTTGATGTCTTCACTATTATTTTACAATGTAGAAAATCATAAAAAATTAAGAAAAACCCTGGAATGAGTAGGTGTGTATTTTTTAAATATTTAGCTCAACATTAAATTACTTCAGATAGAGAAGCTTGCTATGGAGCGGGCAAGCTATTTACATAAATTGGATGGACGAGTGTAGAGCGCGAGATGCAATGGAAATATTGCAGGTGGGGAGAGATAGAGAGAGGGTGGAGCCAAGCAGGTGGGTGGAGCCATTGCATCTCACGTTCTATGAGTAGGTGTGTTTACATTTTGACAGGTACTGTACATGTAATGTAGGTAGGTACGGGTGAAATGCAGAAAGTCAGGGTAGCCATTTGATTAACTCTTCAGCAGTCTTATGGCTTTGGTGTAGAAGCTTTTCAGGAGCCTTTTGGTCCCAGATCTGGTGCTCCGGTACCGCTTGCCGTGCAGTAACAGAGAGAACAGACGGTACTTGGGTGATTGGAGTCTTTGACTATTTGTAGGGCCTTCCTCTGACACCGCCTGATATAGAGGTCCTGGATGACAGAGAGCTCGGCCCAGTGATGTACTGGGCCGTACGCACTACCCTTTGTAACGCCTTGCAATCAGATGCCGAGCAGTTGCCATACCAAGGTGTGATGCAGTCAGATGCTCTCAAATATTTTAAGACTCCTGAGTGGGAAGAGGCATTTACCGTGCCCTCTTCACGACTGTGTTGGTGTGTTTGGACCATAAGTCCTTAGTGATGTGGACACCGAGGAACTTGAAGCTCTCGACCTTCTCCACTACAGCCCTGTCGATGTGAATGGGGGCGTGCTCGGCCCTCCGTTTCCTGTAGTCCACGATCAGCTCCTTTGTCTTGCTGACGTTGAGTGAGAGGTTGTTATCCTGGCACCATACTGGCAAGTCTCTGACCTCCTCCCTGTAGGCTGTCTCATCGTTGTCGGTGATCAGATCTACCACCGTCGTGTCGTCAGCAAACTTAATGATGGTGTTGGAGACGTGTGTGGACATGCAGTCGTGGGTGAAAAGGGAGTACAGGAGGAGGCTAGGCATGCACCTTTGAGGGACCCCCGTATTGAGGGTCAGCGTGGCAGTTGTGTTGTTGCCTACCTTCACCACGGTCCATCAGAAAGTCCAGTATCCAATTGCAGAGGGAGGTGTTTAATCAGTGAGCAAATTATTGATTTGCTCACTGAGGTAATGGTGCCCCAGTAAGAAAGAGTACAGTTGGGGCTCGTCCATCACCATGGATTGATGATGAACTGGGAAATATGGCAAAAGTCTTAGCAGCCAAATCTAAACTAGAAATTGATGAACAGAATTATAGAACACTACGTAATTATGCAGTTAAATTAAATCGCAAGAAAAAAACGTTATTTTACTTCTTTTTTTTATGATTCTAAAAAGGTATGAAATACAGTTACGGGCTTACTTGGTACATTTATTTCGTCATCCCAATCTAGTGTGGAGGTCGACGAGAAAACAATAACAAAACCAGTTGATATTGCCAATCATTTTGCAGATTTTTTTACAAAGAAAATGTATTTACTGAGTGATAATGTAAACACCCATTCTTCCAAACAAGCTATTGTCCAATGGATTGATAATCATATTATGAGCAAAAAAAACGGCCTATATTAGACTACAATTGGTGTCAGTGGAGGAGGTGTTAAACCTATTGAAGTCATTACCCGATGGTAAATCTACAGGTTATCATCTTATGGAAAACATTTTACTGCTCCCCAGATTGCAGCTCCACTGAAATACATATTTAATTGGTCACTGAAAAAGGGGATGTTTGCAAATGTATGGAAGCATGTTAAAATATGTCCTATCCCGAAAGACAGCGAAGAACCCATTACTCCTGCCAATAGTCAACAAATTAGTCTACTCTCTTTACTCAGTAAGATATTGGAGGGTATTGTGAGTAGACAAATATGGGAGTACATGGAAAATAATGATCTGATTACAGCCAATCAGCATGCTTATCGCAAAAACCATTCCACTACCACTGCATTGGTTGACATGACTGATCAGTGGCTCAATGCTATGGATAATGGCAGGTTTGTAGGTGTACTATTTTTAGATTTTAGTGCAGCATTTGATTTAGTGGATCATTAAATATTTTTGACAAAATGATTGCATTATAGTTTTAAGGAGGTAGCATTGAATTGGGTACAGTCATATCTAACTGACAGGAAACAGTCCACCTATATCAATGGTTCATTTTCTTCCCCTCATGCTTTAAACTGTGGAATACCACAGGGCAGCTGCCTTGGTCCACTTCTTTACTTAATATATACCAACAACCTTCCTTATGCCTTATCTGAAACTCAAACCACTACATTTTCAGATGATAATACAATTTATACAGCAAGACAATAAAATTAAATAAAATCTAATTGTATTAGTCACATGTGCCGAATACAACAGGTGTAGACCTTACATTGAAACGCTTACTTACGAGCCCCTAACCAACAATGCAGTTAAAAAAAATACGGATAAGAATAAGAAATAAAAGTAACAAGTAATTAAAGAGCAGCAGTAAAATAACACTTGTAAGACTATATACAGGGGGTTACCAGTACAAGGTCAATGTGCGGGGGCACCAGTTAGTTGAGGTAATATATACATGTAGGTAGAGTTATTAAAGTGACTATGCATAGGAGATAACAACAGAGAGTAGCAGCGGTGAATAAGGGGGGGCGTGGCAATGCAAATAGTTTGGGTAGCCATTTGAATAGGTGTTCAGGAGTTTTATGGCTTGGGGGTAGAAGCTGTTTAGAAGCTTCTTGGACCTAGACTTGGTGTTCCGGTACCGCTTGCCGTGCGGTAGCAACGAGAACAGTCTATGACTAGGGTGGCTGGAATCTTTGACAATTTTTAGGGCCTTCCTCTGACACCGCCTGGTATAGAGGTCCTGGATGGCAGGAAGCTTGGCCCTGGTGATGTACTGGGCCGGTCGCACTACCCTCTGTAGTGTCTTGCGGTCGGAGGCCGAGTAGTTGCCGTACCAGGCAGTGATGCAACCAGTCAGGATGCTCTCGATGGTGCAGCTGTAGAACCTTTTGAGGATCTGAAGACCCATGTCAAATCTTTTCAGTCTCCCGAGGTGGAATAGGTGTTGTCGTGCCCTCTTCACGACTGTCTTGGTGTGCTTGGACCATGTTAGTTTGTTGATGATGTGAACACCAAGGAACTTGAAGCTCTCAACCTGCTCCACTGCAGCCCTGTCGATGAGAATGGGGGCATGCTCGGTCCTCTTTTTCCAATCGGTTCTACAGGTACAGCAAGCTGTACAAGTAGATTTGGAAAATATCAGGGAGTGGGTTTGCCGGAACAAACTTGTTTTAAACACTAAGAAAAGTTATTTTGGTCTGTTCCACTAGGAAAAGGCCAACACAGCATGGGATACAATTAAGTATGGGGGAGTACAAATTTAGGAAGTGGCAGAAACCAAACTACTAGGAGTGCAGCTAGACAACTGCTTATCATGGTCGTCTCAAATAACTAATCTATGGACAAAAAATATTAAAACTGCATGCATGATCAGAAGGATAGCTAAATATTTACCGGGAAAGATTCTTAAGTAAATGCTTGGGAGTCAGGTGATCTACTGTTCTGTGTTCTGGGGAAATGCATCCACAAGTTAAATTTGGAGGCTGCAGATTGAACAGAACAAAGCAGCAAGGATTGCTTTAAGGTGGAGATATGGTTATTTGGTTGTAGTCATGCTCAATGCTCTTGGTTGGTCATCAGTCAACAAGATAATTGAAAAAAACATGCTTATGTTATTTCATAATATACACCATTTAAAACGGCCAAACTCTATTCACAACAGTATTCAGTTGGAAAGAGACAGACATTCAGTAAATACTAGGAACAGATTGTCCACCATCTATATGTTATTTAGACAGAAAAGAGAAATAGGCAAAATAACATTTCGATTTAGAGCAATAAAGAAATTGAATAATTTATCTGAGCAAACAAGAAACTTTTCAATATATAAATTCAAACAATACTTTAAAACCATTTAAATATAATACATAGGAAAGCTGTGCTGGACTATGGTAGATGAAGAATCAATCTTTTTAGACTGTTAGAGTATTTATCTGGTCAATATGTCAGGGTATTATGTCTGTTTGTAACAGTGTGTTATATGTGAAAATATGATCATATTATAAATTGTATTTTAATGTTTAAGGACTCTTGGAAGATCAGTCCAAATGAGGACTAAAAGAGATCCTAATGAAATAAAATAAAATCCCAGGATCCTTAGCTTAGTGATGCGCTTTGAGGGCACTATGGTGTTGAACGCTGAGCTGTAGTCAATGAACAGCATTCTCACGTAGGTGTTCCTTTTGTCTTTTGTCATACCCATCTGGACCGTGTCTCTTGGCCAGAGCAGAGCAAAGTATACCTGGGCCTGAGACTGGGACTGGGACTGGGGAAGATTTAGTCTGCTGCTGCAGTAACAGACCTGGCTGGGCTCTGAGCTGAGCATCTTGCAAACAGATTTGTACAGTCAACTTTTCTTTTCCACTGATTGTGCTGTAATCATGGGTGAACAGTGACCACAGAACCCCACTCTACAGTGGAAGGAATCACCCTCTGAGACAGAGATGATGATTAAGTTTTAATCATAAAGTACATTTGTTTCCGAGTTTCACAGCTTAAAATCTAGTAAACTTCAGCACACACATCTGTTGGTTGAATCAGACCAATTTCCCAATTTGGTTGCACTAAAACCATGTATTTATATGGTAATTATATTAGTTAGTAGGTACTGTGTAACCACACTGAAAAAATATATACAATGCAACATGCCTCAATTTTGAAGATTTTACTGAGTTACAGTTCATATAAGGAAATCAATCAATTGAAATAAATCTATGGATTTCACATAACTGGGAATACACAGGGTGTCGCGCCCTGACCTTAGAGAGCCTTTCTATTTCTCTATTTGGTTAGGTCAGGGTGTGATTTTGGTGGGCAATCTAGTTTTCCTATTTCTTTGTTTGGCCTGGTATGGTTCCCAATCAGAGGCAGCTGTCTATCGTTGTCGCTGATTGGGGATGATACTTAGGCAGCCTTTTTTCCCACCTTAGGTTGTGGGATCTTGATTTTGTTAGTTGCTGTATAGCCTGCAGAACTTTACGTTCGTTTTTGTATTTTGTTGGGTTTTGGTGTTCATTTTAAATAAAAGTAAGATGTTCGCTTACCACGCTGCACCTTGGTCTCATTCCAACAACGGACGTAACACAGGGCCAGCCCGCTCATTTGGCAGATTTAGGCGGATGCCTGTGGCGGAAGATTGACGAGGGTAGCATTTTCTGAACTAAATTGACCAAGATGCACCTCAAACAACACATTAAATCTCACATAATTCTGCCCAAAAACAATGTCAATTTCTCTTAAACAGTGGCATATGGGCTTTTAAGGTGAGCGCTGATGTCGCCCTGTGATAAGCAGCTCCCACTTTGTCAAAGGCAATGCTGCAAAATATTTTGATTGTTTATTCCCAGCGCGCCTCTCTGTTGGAGAGAAGCATCGCTGCGGCGCTCTACCAACATTCCGTCCCCAAAATAATCTAACATAAATCATGTAGCAGATATAGCCAGGGTAAAACATAACCCATTCACAATAATTAAAACAAAATGTCAAGAAAACTCTAGGCTATTACACCACTTTTTATTATTACCGAATGTCAGCGGCAAATCAGCGAATGTACACGATAGGCTAGACCCCAGTAAACACGGACCGACACCGACGTCTACTGGATGTCTTTTTTTTTTTGCTCTGTCCGGACTGGATGTCTTTTTTTGGTGCAATCCGGACTGGCCTTGCATTCCATGTCCATGGACGTTGGTTTTTAGTCTGGTCCAGACTAGATGTCTATGTTTGGTTCAGATTTTGTCTGGTATAGACCGGCATTGATTTGGCCCAAACATAGACGTCAATGTTTTGTTCAGATTTGGTCCGGTCTGGACCGGCCTTGATTTGGTCCAAACATAGACGTCTCTAAATTACGTCTTTTCAACTTTTATTCAGAACCAAAAATTATTTTGATTTCAACGTCCGGAAAATGCATATTTTCAATGTCCGGAAAATACGTATTTTCACCTTTCATTCAGAACGTAAATTGAACCTAACTTCAATGTCTGGAAAATGCGTATTTTAGATGTCTTTTCAATGTCATTTTGTTTACTGGGACTGTTCTAGTTTGTATGGGAAGGCAATTTTTTGGGGCTTGCCTAGGGCGGCAGAATGGCCAAGACCGGCCCTGGGAATGCGTGGTATGCAGTTGGACTGTCAAATTCTCTAAAACGACGTTGGAGGCAGCTTATGGTAGAGACATTAACATTCAAGTCTCTGGCAACAGCTCTGGTGAACATTCCTGCAGTCAGCATGCCAATTGCACGCTCTCGCAAAACTTGAGACATCTGTGTCATTGTGTTGTGTGACAAAAATGGGTCGGCAGGTAGCCTAGTGGTTAGAGCACAGGTGTCAAACTCATTCCACGGGGGGCCGAGTGTCTGCGGGTTTTCGTTCCTGCCTTGTACTTGATTGATGAATTAACATCACTAATTAGTTAGTAACTCCCCACACCTGGTTGTCTAGGGCTTTATTGAAAGGAAAAACCAAAAACCTGCAGACACTAGGCCCTCCGTGGAATGAGTTTGACACCCCTGGGTTAGAGCGTTGGACGAGTAACTGAAAGGTTGCGAGATCAGATCCCCAAGCAGACAAGGTAAAAATCTGTTATTCTGCCCCTGAACAAGGCAGTTAACCCATGGGTTAAAATTTCAATTTTCATTGTTAAGTTAAATGAAGGTAAAAAAATAAAAATAAAACATTTTAGAGTGGCCTTTTATTGTCCCCAGCACAAGTTACACAAGTGTAATGATCATGCTGTTTAATCAGCTTCTTAATATGCCACACCTGTCAGGTGGATGGATTATCTTGGCAAAGGAGAATTGCTTACTAGCAGGGATGTAAACAAATGTGTGCACAACATTTTAGAGAAATAAGCTTTTTGTGTGTATGGAAAATTTTATTTCAGCTCATGAAACATGGGACCAACACTTAACATGTTGTGTATTTTTTTGTTCAGTGTATGTTGTACAGTAGGTATACATTGTTACATAGTTTGTAGTGTGCTATGAAATAGTTGCTACTACTGTTATACCTATTTGTCCACCATTGAGAAGATATGAGAATTACCAACCACACAGAGTCAGACGGGACAATGTTGATAATGCCCTGACAGCATGTCATTACAGTTTGACTGGGTTTACTAATGGAGAGGAATGTTTTCCATGAAGACATAGCCTCCGTTCCACAGTTATGTCACTGGCACTGATATTCAGACAGCCATGAAGAGAGATAGTGCAATGCCAATGAGGCTCCACTGACTTCTGTATTTACAGAACTTTTTGCTTCCCAATATGTTACATTACAGTACCATATAATACAGTGCCCTCCAGTGGCGATTGAGGCAGCACCATAAGCAGCACAAGAGGATAATTACATCCACATATTATTCATAGCATGCAAAATTCTGTAAATATGTTCATTCAGAGGAAGGGCCAGAAAGAAGAACAGCTTCATTATCCATTCCACATCAAATAGAAACCTACAGTCCAAGTATGTGATTTTGGAATATTCGAATGGGACATAATGTGGTAACACTGAGATAAGCCCAGATCTCCTTGACCATGAGTGTGATGATGTCGCTACAGTTCCTCTTCTTGAGGTTTGTGTGTGTGTACGTGTATGTGTTTGTGTGTCCTGGGCCTCCCGAGTGGCGCAGCAGTCTAAGGAACTGCATCACAGTGCTTGAGGCGTCACTACAGACCCGGGTTCGATCCCAGGCTGTGTCACAAATGGCTATGACCGGGAGACCCATGAGGCAGAGCATAATTGGCCCAGCGTCGTCCGGGTTAGGGGAGGGTTTGGCTGGCGCCTGAGAGCTGACTTTGGTCGCCAACTGGATGGTGATTGGTGCGGCTGGCTTCCGGGTTAAGCAAGCAACGTGTCAAGAAGCAGTGCGGCTTGGCAGGGTTGTGTTTCAGAGTACGCATGGCTCTCGACCTTTGCCTCGCCCGAGTCCGTAGGGGAGTTTCAGCGATGGGACAAGACTAACTACCAATTGGATATCATGAAATTGGGGGAAAACTACCCCAAACCTTTTTTGTAGATAGAACAGAGGAGGCTTTCTTCTGCACAGGACACCGTCATCTCCCCTCCGCCACACACACATACACAGCCTGTCTGCCAGACGTTAGCTCAGCTGTGCCCCCTGCTAGTTATGCTGTCTGGCAGACCCACTTCCTGGTACACATGTCTGGACCGGGATCTCTGTCTTTCTGTCTCTGTCTCTCTCTCTCTGTCTCTCGCTCTCTCATCATTCTGTTTCAATTGCAGAAAGTTGGTGTTGATTTATAGCCGTTGTTTGATTGCCATATTGTCCTATGAATTTCAACATTTACATTACATTTACAATTGAGTAATTTAGCAGACGCTCTCATCCAGAGCACCTTACATATCTGTCTGCAATAGGAGTGGTAGGAGCTGTAAGGCCTCATATTGGGCCCTCAAGGGGTCAACATAATCGAGTTTATTCACTTTCCTTTGCTTCTTCGTCCATCTCCAAGCCCGGGTCAGGAGAGCCCCAGAGGAGGAGGAGGGCAAAGGGAAGAAAAAAAAGGGCAAGAAGGACAAGAAGAACAAGGAGTCTAAAGCAGACAAAAAGCTGAAGGACAAGGGAGGCCGCCGCGGCAAAGCACCAACAATTCCTCCACCGACCACTACCACACTACCACCGACCACTACCACAGAGGTGTACACAGAGCCAGGTAATTTAGTTACACACCACTCTAGTTAAAGGTCCAATGCAGCTGTTTTTATCTCAGTATCAAATCATTTCTGGGTAACAATTAAGTAGCTTACTGTGATTATTTTCAATTAAAATTGTAAAAAATAAACAAAAAACAGCTTCTTAGTAAAGAGCAATTTCTCAAGCAAGAATTTTGCTAGGACTGCCTGGGAGTGTTCTGAGTGGAGAGGGGAAAACTGACGATTAGCTGTTATTGGCAGAGATGTTTGGAACTCTTATTGGTTTATTAACTAATTTGCAGCCTGGTGATGTCACCATGGAAGGCCAAAACTCCATCCCACCTAAACAGGCTAAAATTTCAGGCAATCTTTCCAAACAGCTCTAACGCTAAAGGGTATTATCGTAATTTTCACAATTTCACAGTATTATTCCAACTTCATAGTGTGTAAATACTGTATATATGAAACACATGAAATCACGTTTTTGACCTCACTGGTTCTTTAAGACAGACTAGAATTGGTAAATTAGATATACAATTATTTGTATTGTGTGAGTGCTAAGTTGTTTGTATGACTGTACTCTCTGTTCCCTCTGAAGCGCCCACAGAACCTGACCCCTACCCAGACTTCCCCTATTTAGACAGCGGTGAGTGCAGATGTTTTCACATCAGTTCTCTGAAGCTGGTGCCTCAGTGTTCTAATACCAATCAAAATGTTGATCTTATTTGTACCATTGAAAAGTATATGGATTTTCTCCACAATAATAATTTTACATCTACTGTCCTGTGTCCCTCTGACAGAGGATGACTACTGGAACCCTGATGATGATAAGCCAGCCACCCCAGAGACTGACTCAGAGGATGAGTACTGGAACCCTGATGATGATAAGCCAGCCACCCCAGAGACTGACTCAGAGGATGAGTACTGGAACCCTGATGATGATAAGCCAGCCACCCCAGAGACTGACTCAGAGGATGAGTACTGGAACCCTGATGATGATAAGCCAGCCACCCCAGAGACTGACTCAGAGGATGAGTACTGGAACCCTGATGATGATAAGCCAGCCACCCCAGAGACTGACTCAGAGGATGAGTACTGGAACCCTGATGATGATAAGCCAGCCACCCCAGAGACTGACTCAGAGGACGACTACTGGAAGGGAGAGGAAGAGGAGCCTGCAGGCCCAGTGGTCGACCCAGAAGATGACTATTGGAAGGGAGAGGACCCGACGGCCATACCCCCCCCTCTTGTGGTGGATGGAGAGGTGGATACGGGAGATGAAGACTACTGGGAAGCCAAATGTATGTTTAAACCTCAGTTTCCTAAAATGACTGACTGAATGACTGACAATGGATGGATGAATGGGATAAAGGAACCAACAACTGTAAAATGTCATTTTGAAATAACTTGAATAGTAATTTCCAAGTAGTTAGTAAAGTATTTTACATACTAGCTATTCATTTATAAGTTTATAACAGCACATACTGAACAATTTGGACTTGTACATTTCTTCTCCAGCTCCTCTCTATATCAAACCACCTGGAGTCTTTAACCCAGGGTTTCCCAAACTCGGTCCCCGGACCCCAAGGTGAGCACTTTTTGGTTTTTGCCCCAGCACTACACAGCTAATTAAAATAATAAACTAATCATCCAGCTTTGATCATTTGAATCAGCTGTGCAGTATTAGGGCAAAAACCAAAACTTCCGCCCCTTGGAGTCCAGAGTACCGAGTTTGAGAAATGCTGCTTTAACCAATGAGTTTTAATCAGATGATGGGAAGATCATCTCATATGAAGGTCTGTCAGTGACATTCATAGCTAAATTCAGCTCATCTGTACTTTGTGTGATAGTTACAACAGGTTTTCATTACGTTACTGTGTCCATATTTCCACTACTGTTTTACTCTACCATTGCTCCATATTTCCACTCCTACAGTATCTTACTCTCCAGTACCCCTCTATTTCTCTCACCATATCACTCCATCATCTCTCTCCGTTCTCATCCTCTATTTCTCTCACCATATCACTCCATCATCTCTCTCCGTTCTCATCCTCTCATTTCTCTTCTTGCGCTCTACTCGTACTTCTTTATCCGTCTCCTTCCTTCCTGACTCTCATCTTCCTCTTCTATCTCACTCTCTTCAATCTTGCTCTCCTTTCTTTCTCTCTTCTCTTTTTCATTCTCTCACGCTTGCACTCTCTCTCGCTCTCATTCTCTCAATATCTCGCTCTCTCAATCTCTTACTCTCTCATTCTCTCAATATCTCGCTCTCTCAATCTCTTACTCTCTCATTCTCTCACTCACTATCGCACTCTCTCATTATCTCATTCTCTAACTCTCTCACTCGCTCTGTTCTCCAATAACAGATGAGGTGCCCGAGAATCTTCCTTTCCCTGACGGTAAAGAGGTCGTCCCCACAGAGAAAAATGACTTAAGCTACGCTGTCACAGGTAACTTACATAATTAAATCAATCAATGAATCAATCAATACGTACTGTAAATGTATCTCAGTCAGTCAGTCAGTCATTCACTGCTTAGAGAGCCACAGTGTATGCTGGTGTTCCTCCTTTCTAAGAATGAAAGACAACCCCTGTTTTAGTGTGGGATACGATGACCCGTCCTCTAACTCCAGGGAATCACATCAGGCTAGCTAGATCATAGCTCTGTTTTTAAATGAGAGTGAGTGGGTGAGAGTTTAGTTCCACACAATCAAAGGCTTTTCATGGTTTTGTTTTTGATCGAGAAGCCTTTCACAAGATGGCTGCTCTGTTATATTCCTTGTAAATGTAAATTAAACCTTTAACTAGGCAAATAACAGGCAGTGAGTTACACTAGCTTTACGTTGGTCCAAACAGAGAGCGTCTGCTGTGGCTGCAGAAATTTGACAATCACTGACTGTATTGGAAGATTACTGTATTATCAAGGCCTTTAGTTAAATAGCTGTAGCTTCAGAGAGCTTTGGAAAGCACACATAAAACCAAAGAGAGTCTCTGTCATGTTGTTTAGTAAAAAGAGAGCAGCACTACCAGACAGGTTTCTGCTTGAGCCAACTTGTGGTTTTGCCAGGGCAGTTATGTCCCACAGTTCAACGTCTAGTTTTGATTTACATTTGAATGAGTTGTCAACTAATGTTAATTCAACGTGAAATCAATAAAACCATGTCATAGGATTTATAGTAGGTTAAAAGTTGGGTGAAAAAAAGACAAACATTCTCAAAATTCCTTGTTGATGACTTTTTGCAAATTCAATCATTTTTACACGTTGATTCAACGTCATCACATATAATTGTTTTGTTGAAATGACGTGGAAACAACATTGATTCAACCAGTTTGTGCCCAGTGGGGTAGTACTGTTGAATCAATGCAGAAACAATGTGTTACCCAGGCTACAGTATACTAAGACTGTTCTAACATTGTGCTTTCTCCCTCTGATACAGAATACTAAGACTGTCCTAACGTTGTGTTTTCTCCCTCTGATACAGAATACTAAGACTGTCCTAACGTTGTGTTTTCTCCCTCTGATACAGAATACTAAGACTGTTCTAACATTGTGCTTTCTCCCTCTGATACAGAATACTAAGACTGTCCTAACGTTGTGTTTTCTCCCTCTGATACAGAATACTAAGACTGTCCTAACGTTGTGTTTTCTCCCTCTGATACAGAATACTAAGACTGTCCTAACGTTGTGTTTTCTCCCTCTGATACAGAATACTAAGACTGTCCTAACGTTGTGTTTTCTCCCTCTGATACAGAATACTAAGACTGTCCTAACGTTGTGTTTTCTCCCTCTGATACAGAGGATTCTATTACACCACCACCTACCTATGAAAGCCCATGGTACGAGGAGTATGACTACGGATATAGTGGTGGAGAGAGTATGTACACACACACACCCACACCCACACACACACACACACACACACACACACACACACACACACACACACACACACACACAGTCTGGAATAAAGGTCAATATGACATGTACGCACACGAAATGAACTGTAACAACCCATGGCCAAATCTCCAATAGAAATCTGTTTTTCATTTCATTGGGACCCTGCAGTAAATTAAAGATTAGATAGACACAATAAAGAATTGGACCGCTACCACAGAGTCAAAGTAATGGAATTGATCCTTTCTTCAAACACTGTTATGTTTATGGTTATGTGGCAAACATGAAGAAAGGGAAGAGGGGAAAAAGTTGAAGAATGCTTTGTTCACACCTGTTGTGATGGATTATCTGTCAGATAGAATAGGGAATCATGACAGCTGTTGGTATTCTATCTGCAACGTTTTGAATGTTTCACATCTGAATATACCCCACAGTATTTACTCTAAACCTGTAATGGGGAGGTGGGGAACATGGATTCACCCATTGAAGTTTTTCACTCCTTTGTTTACTACAGCAAAAAAACTGGAGGAGGAGGAGGAGAGGGAGAGACAAAGGAAAGAAAAGGAGAGAGAGGATAGAGGTATGATCTGTGATCTGTCTGTCTTCCATTATGTTCTGAATGACTGTGATCTATCTATACTTCCCATCATACAGTAATATTTGACATTACGTTTACTTTTTGGTAATTCTTATGCAGAGCGGCTAACAATCAGTGCATTCAATTAAGGGAGGTAAAACAACCACACATTGCAACAAGTAAAACGTAGTAACACTGCAATGCCAAACGTTGTCCTGTCAAAGCTCCCAGACAATCAGATGAACATATGCCCCACAGATAGAACATGTCATGTTACTCACAGATTCATGTACAGGAGGTTTATCAGTCACATGTGGTTCATGGTTCCAATAAAAGCCAAAAGAACGAAAACACAGATGTTAGTCTCTACCTGGGCTTCACTTGCTAAGACTTGCAGACGAGGGACAAAAGTTAATTCTCTCCAGAACAGGACAAATCTCAACTGTAGAAATGTGTTGTGAAGGAAGGATGGTAGGGAAGAAAGGCCTGGGGTATAGTGGTTGGTAACCTGTACTGTTTGAATTATTTATGAGCTGGAGTGGAGCAGAGAAAGAGGGAGGGATGGGCCAGCCAAGAGAGGTTACAGTACTAACAGGAAAGATGAATGAAAAGAGAGAAAAAAACAAGATAAGGGATAGAAACAGAGGAGCATAGAGTCCCGGTTAGAGAAGGAAGGCAGAGATGGAGATCTAACCAACAGCTGTTGCCACATGTTCCGGTCTCTTTCTGTACCTCGTGCACTGTGACCAGGTTAGAACCACAGGAACTGTATAATCATAATATGGAACATTTGTCTATGTGGGATAGCCGTGGTGTGGGATTAACCAGTAAAGGGATGACAGATATACTGCGTTTTCAGTGTGGGAGAGCCAGGGTGTGGGATTAACCAGTAAAGGGATGACAGATAATCTTTAAGGATCCTTGAGGTTAAAAGTGTCTGTGATTAAAATCACTCAACTGAAACAGTCATAAAACGGGTTTGTACAGTGTGTCTGTCTGCCACTTTATGGAGTATGCTGCAGCCTGTCTCTAGATTTACTGAATACAATAAAATTCATGTGAATTTAATCAGCACATTCCTGGATTTGGAGAGATAGAAACGAACCCAGAGGCATGTGGGTCCTCTGAGGCATTACTGCATTTGCACACACACACACACACACGCACACGCACACACACACACACACACACACACACGTTTTCATTTGAGTTATTTAGCAGACGCTCTTATCCAGAGAGACTTACAGGAGCAATTAGGGATATGTGCCTTGCTCAAGGGCACATGGGCAGATTTTTCACCTAACTGAAAGGTTGCTTCTTCGGCTCGGGGATTCGAAGAAGCAACCTTTAAATTACTGGCCCAACACTCTTAACGAGCTCACGCACGCATGCACACACACACACAATCGATTACTGGAATGGTAGTTAGTGATTGACTCTGGGTGCTCTTTAACAGAGAGAGCTCAGCAGAGGAGGGAGGAGGAAGATAGGGAAAAAGCCAAGAAGAGACCACCCGTATTCAAAGAGCCCAAAAGTAAGTCAACTACAACCATCCAATTACAAAAATACCTTTATCATCTCCATGTCATCTTCATAATCTGACTAGTATAATACTTCAATTTATTTGAGATAATCGGTTTCCACAAACCATTAGCATACCTTATGATGTTTTCCAGTGTGGTTATGAATGTTTGTAAAGTGTGTGTGACTGAGATGTTTTCCCCTGGTGGCAGAGTGTCCTCCACTGGGTATGGAGTCTCACAGGATAGAATCAGACCAGCTGCTGGTCTCCTCCATGTCTCACCACCGTTACAGCCAGGGCAGGGCACGGCTCAACATGCAGGTAAACCTCATCCTTAACCCATACACACTAACCCCTCACACATTAACCCTAACCCTGAGGGTAACCCCTCACACATTAACCCTGAGGGTAACCCCTCACACATGAACCCTGAGGGTAACCTCTCACACATTAACCCTGAGGGTAACCCCTCACACATTAACACTGAGGGTAACCCCTCACATATTAACCCTGAGGGTAACCCCTCACACATTAACCCTGGGGGTAAACCCTCATCCTCTAATCTCTAAAACGGTATGGTTTCCAGGCTTCAGAGGATGAGGAGGACATGCGTGGTGGTGCGTGGTGTCCTAACCAAGAGGACAACATTCACTGGTTTGAGATTGACGCTCGCAGAGCAACAGAGTTTACTGGGATCATAACACAAGGGCGAGACTCACGCAATGAGTAAGACACACACACACGTAAGCGCATGTTTTATCTATAGATTTAAATAAAATGGTGACTAAATTTTGTGTTCCAGGAGTGACTTTGTGACATCGTACTATGTGCAATTCAGTAATGACAGCAGAGAATGGACAACCATGAATGACGGTTACTCTGACTGGGTGAGTCTGTTAGCCTCACAGCTACACTGTTTCAAATTAGGCTTTTGTCAGCTTTGCTCCCAAACTGCCAAGCAGGGTTCAATCTAATCCTCTCTTCATGGGGCGTACATGTTTACTGTGTCTGGCAATTGAGTCCTATATTTCTCTCTCTCTCCATCTCTTTACCTCGTACCTCTGCTCTCTCTCTCGCTATCTCTCTCTCTCCATCTCTTTACCTCTTACCTCCTCTCTCTCTCTCTCAATCTCTCTCTCTCTCTCTCTCTCTCTCCAGTTGTTCTTTGGTAACTCTGATAAGGACACCCCAGTGTTGAATCAGTTAGCTGAGCCTATACTAGCTCGCTACATCAGAGTCATCCCTCAGAGCTGGAACGGCAGTTGCTGTATGAGGCTGGAGGTGCTGGGATGCCCACTGCCTGGTGAGTCACACACACACACACACACCAACACACTCACACACACACACACACTCATGCTGTGTGTTTGTCTCCTCAGACCCCACCAGTGCCTACCAGAGGTTGCAGAATGAGGTGACTCCAGTCCAGTACCTGGACTTCAGACATCACAACTACTCAGATATGGTCACGGTGAGATGGTGATGAGTACCACCTTCATGAACTGGATTCAGGTCTAATGTTACAAATGACTTCAACACTGTCTTGACACTGATGATTGGTTAAAATCAGATGTGTGTGGCTGTAACAAAGTCCTGCACAGACTGTAGGTCTTCAGAACCAGGGTTGGTGACCTCTGCTTTCCACTGTGTCTCTACTGTAGCTGATGAAGTCTGTGTCTGAGGAGTGTCCCAACATCACCAGTATGTACAGCCTGGGCCGCAGCTCCAATGGACTAGACATCGTGGCCATGGTGATATCAGGCAACCCCACAGAACACGAGATAGGTGGGAAGAAACAAATACTGTGTCTTTCACAGAAAGCTCTGTACTTGTGTCCTCTTTAGCATGGAAAGACTATGACAATCTGTGTTTTTCCCCCTTAGGTGAGCCAGAGTTCCGATACACGGCTGGTCTCCATGGAAATGAGGCGACAGGGCGGGAGATGGTTCTTCTTCTGATGCAGTACCTTTGTAAGGAGTACAGAGATGGCAACCCCAGAGTGCGCCGCCTGGTGGAGGGAATACGTACCCACCTGGTGCCCTCTCTGAATCCTGACGGACAGGAGAAGGCCCTTATAGCGGTTAGTACTGGGAACTATACATGGTATTACCGTCTGTACCTCCTTTACTCTTCCAGGGTGCAAATGTTTTTTTCTTAAAGAAAAAGAAAGTTAGGTGCCAGACAGTTTCTGATTTAGCCAACTTGCTGTAGGCAAGTATTGTTGCATGCAGGAACAGTCTGGCACCCAACTTTATTTTTCTTAAAAGAAGATATTTTAAACAAGACTAGACACATTCAAGCAAATCCTAAGGCGTTCTGTAAGGACGTTTTGTCGGGTTCTCTCCATAACATTGTGTCCCATTGCCACCTCAGGGTTCAGAGCTGAGTGGTTGGACCACAGGCCACTGGACGGAGGACGGCCATGACATCTTCCACAACTTCCCTGACCTGAACAGTGTTCTTTGGGAGGCAGAGGACAAGGGTATGGTGCCCAAACTGACCCCCAATCACCATGTCAAGATCCCTGCTGACACAGTGAGGGACGACAAGGTGTGTGGAGGGAGAGGGGATGTGGAAGAGGAAGGGGCGGAAGAGAGGGGATGAAGACAGGAGAGGGAGAAAAAGGAAGAAAATAAATGTAGATGTGTGAAGAGCAGAGACATAAGTCCTCTTTCTTTGTCTATCGCCTCAACATGACAGCTGCTGTTTGTTCTTCTTGTCCTGCAGATAGCTGTGGAGACTCAAGCCATCATCTCGTGGATGGAGAGCCACCCGTTTGTACTGGGGGCCAACTTCCAGGGAGGGGAGAGGGTAGTGGCCTACCCCTACGACAACCACCGCCTAACCAAGGCCGCCAGCACCAGCGAGAGAGACAGGGCACACAGCCGCAAGAAGAGACAGTACGAGGCGCTTACTCTCTCTCGCGCCCACTCCCACCCTCTCTCTCTCCCTCTTTCTCTCTCTCCCACTCACTCGCTCTCTCCCACTCTCTCTCTTCCTGATTTCTCTCTTTTTGGCAGAGCAATAATGACATGAAACCAAAAAAACTATCAACTAAATCTAAATCATTCTTCTAGGTACGAGGATGAGTATGACAGAGGGGCAGATTGGGATAGAGGCTACGACCGTGAGGAGCCAGAGGATGATGATAGAAACAGGGGATACCAGGAACCAGAAGAGGACCGGCGGAACAGGGGATACCAGGAACCAGAAGAGGACCGGCGGAACAGGGGATACCAGGAACCAGAAGAGGACCGGTGGAACAGGGGATACCAGGAACCAGAAGAGGACCGGCAGAACAGGGGATACCAGCAGCCGGAAGAGGACCGGTGGAACAGGGGATACCAGCAGCCGGAAGAGGACCGGCAGAACAGGGGATACCAGGAGCTGGAGGAGGAGTGGAGGGGGCATGGCTATGGACACAGGGAAGAGGAAGAGGAGGATGACAGAGGGGGACATCAGGAAGCAGAGCCTGAGGATGAACCCAGGGCCACGGCAGACGCCTCCTTTTTCAGGTGTGTAGCCTGAAGGTAACCACAGGTCAACAATTAGATTATCTTACATATCTGACTATCTGAGTGTGTGTGTGTATGTGTGTATGTGTGTGTGTGTGTGGGGCCATCAGGTGGTTGGCTATCTCCTACGCCTCCACTCACCTGTCCATGACATACACTTCCCACGGCTCCTGTCACGGCGATGACATCACTGGCGGCGTCGGAATCATCAACCGCGCCAAGTGGAAGCCCATCACAGGAAGTGAGTACATAGTCAAACCGACAACATCCCTTTTCATTACATTGTTGTCTGCTGTTCAATAAGGAATTTGTTACGATAGTCAACATTACATTCAGTAGTTCAACAAGGTTAAACCGTGTAATGAAACATGAATCAGTCATCAGAGTAAAGTACCCACTTTTGAGGATAATGCCACTCTCTGGTGGCCAATAATTGCTACCTTTGTCTCTCCCTCCCCCCTATCCTCCTCCGTCCTCAGGTATGAATGATTTCAGCTACCTGCACACTAACTGTCTGGAGCTGTCAATGTTCCTGGGCTGTGATAAGTTCCCCCATCAGACTGAGCTGGTCATTGAGTGGGAGAAGAACAGAGAGGCCATGCTCACCTTCATGGAGCAGGTAATCACACACACACACAATTTACCAAACACACCTAGTCATGGAGTGGCTGTATAGTGACCGTGACCTTTTGACCCCTGGTTTTCACTTCACCCAGGTACATCGTGGGATCAGGGGCGTGGTGAAAGACGAAGAAGGGAACCCCATCACTAATGCCACAGTGTCTGTAGAGGGGGTCAACCATGATGTCACTACAGGTGGGTACAGTGTCTGGCTGCATGTCCAGCCATACCCCTTACTGCCTCCTGCATTACTGCTTAACAAATCAGTGTTGCCATGCACCGCCATATTGGCAGATTCATGAAACTTCAGGTGAGCACTATTGGTAACAGCCTGCTGTCCCTTTGCCCCTGAACAAACCAAAAGCACTCCAGGAGCCTGCTATACTCACTGCGTGTGCAGTCTAACGACTCTCCTCCCTCCACAGCTGTAACAGGGGACTACTGGCGCTTGTTGAACCCAGGTGAGTACCGTGTGACGGTGCGGGCAGAAGGCTTCACCCCCCTGACCAAGCTGTGTGTGGTGGGCTACGAGCCAGGGGCAACTACCTGTAGCTTTAACCTGGCCAAGTCCAACTGGGACCGCATCAAACAGGTGGGTATTGCTACACCTACAATTAGGTTACCTATTAGCCCTTTGAGAGCCAATGAAGCGCTATTTAAATGCTATCAATTCATCAACAGATCATGGCCCTGCACGGCAACAAGCCCATCCGCTTGCTCAGCCACGGCAACGGTGGAACACGACGGAACACCGCCTCCAACGGTAACAGCCGTTTGGTGCATAACAATGGCGCTGCCGCCAATGAACCTGAGACGAGTCGCATGCGTCAGCAAAAGCGGAGGCTCGGCCGCCTCCGTCGTCTACGACAACAGAAACTGATGAGATCGACAACGACTTTGCCCCCGACAACCACGCCGGTTCCCACAACAACAAAAGCGGAGCCCACCACTGCCTGGTACGACTCTTGGCTCATAGGAGAGGGGCAAACATCGGCGCCAGAAGGTTTCACAGACTCCATCTTGGATTACAACTACGAGATCGACGATTACTAAGGGTAACACCAAGACCTTGTTCCAATACATCCTTCCGCCCCACTTCCTTAAAATAATCAAGGTAGGGAAGGAAGAAGTTGAACAGGACCAATGTCAGTCAAGCCCAGACTGTTAACTCAATTCCTGGACAATAAAGTGACCCCTTGAAAATCTGAATAGACTGGATATGTTTAAGCAATATGGCTTAAACTCCAATAACTCCGGTAGGATAGATTGACTCTCCCCTTCCTATATTACTGAACCCATCCATTCTTTCAGATCTACAAATGGGCTACAAGAAGCGTTTAGGTATATTTACAGAAACTCAAAAGGAACAATGATGTTGAATACAGTCAGGCACACAAGCTAATGTCAGTGTTCTGTAGAACTGCTCGAGTAGGTCTTTTGATACTAAGTTCAACACAAATGAAAATGTCAGTACTGATATCTGGGAAAGTCCTTTTACACCAATTCAAGGCCTTCCTAGAGAATGTACTTCAGAGATCATCTATATGTGCTGGTTGTAAATTAAACATATTTTACCACCTCCACCCCCGAAGAGTAAAAACAAAGAAGCAAAGTTTTTCTTAGAAAAGTATGGATTTATTTACATTATTTTCACCCATGACAGCAAAACCATAATACCGACAGACATTAAAATGTTAACTTTACAAAATGTTAGTTGAAGGTTGAGAGAACGAGAGATTTTCTGAAATGTTCCTCATAACATAGCTGAGGAAAGTTATTTTTTCAATGAATAAAGGCTCATTTACGTACAGCATTTGTGTTTTGTTCTTCTTCATGACATTATCTACCGTACTAAAATGGAAACGATATGTGTTGACAAATACAGGAGTCTGGGCGCCGGCACACAAACAAAGCGCTTCATTAGACAGTCCGTTCCATCACAATTATTTTCACACCACACACCTTTCATTAGCAACACGTTTCCTTTCACTCAAACAGTACTGGTATGACTGCACAGCATCATTGAACCTCCATATATATATGAAATGACTGATATCTTTGCTGATCAAGAGAAACCAATGAGAGACTTCAGCAGACACTTTACAAACATTTTGATAGTGTACAACCTGATTCCATTTGAGGACCAGGGCAAGGGGCTGAGGACTGAGTGAGTGTTGCTCCTTCAGTGGCTGATGTTCATCTCACTCTCCTCGTCATCACCAGCAGAGAAGGAAGAGAAGCGGATTGGCTCACACTCCAGAGTCCGGAGGTTGACCAGGCAGGCTGTCTGAGTGCTGCTGAACTCTGGGATAGCCACCAGGAGGACTTCCTGACCTTCAGCACCTAGGGAGGGTGGGGCATGTAACTGGTCATTAGACTACACCCCATGTCACCCATGCAACTACAGTACACCAGTTGCTAAAACATATATAGATCGCAAAAGATCCCATACAATGTACACTGAATAAAACATTTTAACACAACATGTAGAGTGTTGGCCCCATGTTTCATGAGCTGAAATAAAAAATGTTGCATACAAAGTGTTTACATCCCTGTTAGTGAGCTTTTCTCCTTTACCAAGATAATCCATCCATCTCCATCCATCTGACAGGTGTGGCATATCAAGAAGCTGATTAAATGGCATGATCATTACACAGTTTTGTCACAACACAATGCCACAGATATCTCAAGTTTTGAGGGAGAGCGTAGTTGGCATTCCGACTGCAGGAATGTCCCCCAGAGCTGCTGCTAATTGAATGTTTTTCTCTCCCATAAGCCACCTCCAATGTTTTAGAGAATTTGGTAGTATGTCCAACCGGCCTCACAACCACAGACCACATGTAACCACACCAGTAAAGGACCTCCACATACGGCTTCTTCACCTGCGGGATCGTCTGAGACCAGCCAACCGGACAGCTGATGAAACTGGGTTTGAACTAGAGGTCGACCGATTAATCGGAATGGCCGATTAAAAAATCGGGGCGATTTCAAGTTTTCATAACAAATTGGAAATATCTTTAGGCGCCGATTTGCCGTTTATTTATTTATTTTTTTACACCTTTATTTGATCTTTATTTAACTAGGCAAGTCAGTTAAGAACACATTCTTATTTTCACAGACAGATTTTTAACCTTGTCAGCTCGGTGGATCCAATCTTGCAACCTTACAGTTAACTAGTCCAATGCTCTAACACCGGATTATATTGCACTCCACGAGGAGCCTGCCTGTTACGCGAATGCAGTAAGCTAAGGTAAATTGCTAGCTAGCATTAAACTTATCTTATAAAAAACAATCAATCAATGACTGTCATTGCTCCAATGTGTACTTAACCATAAACATCAATGCCTTTCTTAAAATCAATACACAAGTATATATTTTTAAACCTGCATATTTAGCTAAAAGAAATCCAGGTTAGCAGGCAATATTAACCAGGTGAAATTGTGTCACTTCTCTTGCATTCATTGCACGCAGAGTCAGGGTATATGCAACAGTTTGCCAAATAACTAAATCTAGCATATAGGACCTGTTTTAAATGATCACTTTTATGCTCAATATATTCACTTCACATGCAAACTCACTCTGCAATGAAAAAAAATATCCATTCTATTTTATTCAGCTAAATTCAAATGATATTCTTCTTACTATAAAATCATAATAAAAAAATGGCAAGGGACTTAAACATATATTGTCAGATAAATGAACACGCCTACAGTATGATGCATAGCCAGATAACATAGGCCTACAGTAGAGTAGGCCAACTCCTATTCTATTTACCGGAAATACACAAAAGTATTTGGACACGGCTTTAAAATTAGTGGATTTGGCTATTTCAGCCACACCCGTTGCTGACAGGTGTATAAAATTGAGCACACTGCCATGCAATCTCCATAGACAAATATTGGCAGTAGAATGGCCTTACTGAAGAGCTCAGTGACTTTCAACGTGGCACTGTCATAGGATGCCATCGTTCTAACAAGTCTGTTTGTAAAATTTCTGCCCCGGTCAACTGTAAGTGCTGTTATTGTGAAGTGGACACGTTTAGGAGCAACAACGGTTCAGCCGCGAAGTGGTAGGCCACACAAGCTCACAGAGCAGGACTGCTGAGTGCAGAAGCGCGTAAAAATAGTCTGTCCTCGGATGTAACACTCACTAACGAGATCCAAACTACCTCTGGAAGCAACGTCAGCACAAGAACTGTTCGTCTGGAGCTTCATGAAATGGGTTTCCTTTACCGAGCAGCCACACACAAGCCTAAGATCATCCATACACAATGCCAAGCGTCGGCTGGAGTGGGGTAAAGCTCTCCACCATTAGACTCTGGAGCAGTGGAAATACGTTCGAGTGATAAATCACACTTCACCATCTGGAAATCCGATGGACTAACCTGGGTTTGGTGGATGCCAAAGTGTAAAAAAATTATAATAATATCATAATGTTTTCGGACCTGACCAAAATAAATCAAGGATTTGTTGGGATGGTGAACATTCAACTAGTTTATTCAATACGCATCAGCTGGCGTGTATGTGTGGAAGCCTGGAGATGCTGAACGTGCTTATCTTAATTCACGGTAAATTACTGTGAGACAGGCAGTCTTTCGCATGACAATAACCAGCTGACAACATTTGATGACTGCCACAGCCCTAATGTGGGACAACATTCCAACATTACATCAACAGCCTGATCAACTCTATGTGAAGGAGATGTGTCGGGCTCCATGAGGCAAATTGTGTTCACACCAGATACTGACAGGTTCTTTTTTTAGGGTATCTGTGACCGACAGATGCATATCTGTATTCCCAGTCATTTGAAATCCATAGATTAGGGACTAATGAATTTATTTCAATATACTGATTTCCTTATATGAACTGTAACTCAGTAAAATCTTTGAAATTGTTGCATGTTACATTTATATTTTTGTTCAGTGTAGAAAGGACTGGCAACTGTCAACTATCAGTGTGTAATACTGGACCAGCACAGTGCAATGCTCCAATGTGAATAAACAGTCATGCCAGGTTTCCAGTAACGGTGGGGACTCACCTGTGATGCGTTTGGCCTGGTAGGAGGGGGCGTTGCCACTGAAGTAGACATGAGGACATTCCTCCAGGATGAAAGGGTCCTTCAGGTAGAACGGATAACACCCTGAGAGAACAACACAAGATAAGCCATGTACCTTAGTCTACAACCGGAGAGAGTGAGGGAGAAAGTGTGTGTTCGTACCCAGTGGGTCAGGTATGAGGTGCGCGCGTGTTCGTACCCAGTGGGTCAGGTATGAGGTGCGCGCGTGTTCGTACCCAGTGGGTCAGGTATGAGGTGCGCGCGTGTTCGTACCCAGTGGGTCAGGTATGAGGTGCGCGCGTGTTCGTACCCAGTGGGTCAGGTATGAGGTGCGCGCGTGTTCGTACCCAGTGGGTCAGGTATGAGGTGCGCGCGTGTTCGTACCCAGTGGGTCAGGTATGAGGTGCGCGCGTGTTCGTACCCAGTGGGTCAGGTATGAGGTGCGCGCGTGTTCGTACCCAGTGGGTCAGGTATGAGGTGCGCGCGTGTTCGTACCCAGTGGGTCAGGTATGAGGTGCGCGCGTGTTCGTACCCAGTGGGTCAGGTATGAGGTGCGCGCGTGTTCGTACCCAGTGGGTCAGGTATGAGGTGCGCGCGTGTTCGTACCCAGTGGGTCAGGTATGAGGTGCGCGCGTGTTCGTACCCAGTGGGTCAGGTATGAGGTGCGCGCGTGTTCGTACCCAGTGGGTCAGGTATGAGGTGCGCGCGTGTTCGTACCCAGTGGGTCAGGTATGAGGTGCGCGCGTGTTCGTACCCAGTGGGTCAGGTATGAGGTGCGCGCGTGTTCGTACCCAGTGGGTCAGGTATGAGGTGCGCGCGTGTTCGTACCCAGTGGGTCAGGTATGAGGTGCGCGCGTGTTCGTACCCAGTGGGTCAGGTATGAGGTGCGCGCGTGTTCGTACCCAGTGGGTCAGGTATGAGGTGCGCGCGTGTTCGTACCCAGTGGGTCAGGTATGAGGTGCGCGCGTGTTCGTACCCAGTGGGTCAGGTATGAGGTGCGCGCGTGTTCGTACCCAGTGGGTCAGGTATGAGGTGCGCGCGTGTTCGTACCCAGTGGGTCAGGTATGAGGTGCGCGCGTGTTCGTACCCAGTGGGTCAGGTATGAGGTGCGCGCGTGTTCGTACCCAGTGGGTCAGGTATGAGGTGCGCGCGTGTTCGTACCCAGTGGGTCAGGTATGAGGTGCGCGCGTGTTCGTACCCAGTGGGTCAGGTATGAGGTGCGCGCGTGTTCGTACCCAGTGGGTCAGGTATGAGGTGCGCGCGTGTTCGTACCCAGTGGGTCAGGTATGAGGTGCGCGCGTGTTCGTACCCAGTGGGTCAGGTATGAGGTGCGCGCGTGTTCGTACCCAGTGGGTCAGGTATGAGGTGCGCGCGTGTTCGTACCCAGTGGGTCAGGTATGAGGTGCGCGCGTGTTCGTACCCAGTGGGTCAGGTATGAGGTGCGCGCGTGTTC
Organism: Salvelinus namaycush; assembly: GCF_016432855.1. Taxonomy (NCBI): domain Eukaryota; kingdom Metazoa; phylum Chordata; class Actinopteri; order Salmoniformes; family Salmonidae; genus Salvelinus; species Salvelinus namaycush. The sequence goes on along the minus strand of NC_052324.1, from coordinate 34,382,394 downwards.
GTACCCAGTGGGTCAGGTATGAGGTGCGCGCGTGTTCGTACCCAGTGGGTCAGGTATGAGGTGCGCGCGTGTTCGTACCCAGTGGGTCAGGTATGAGGTGCGCGCGTGTTCGTACCCAGTGGGTCAGGTATGAGGTGCGCGCGTGTTCGTACCCAGTGGGTCAGGTATGAGGTGCGCGCGTGTTCGTACCCAGTGGGTCAGGTATGAGGTGCGCGCGTGTTCGTACCCAGTGGGTCAGGTATGAGGTGCGCGCGTGTTCGTACCCAGTGGGTCAGGTATGAGGTGCGCGCGTGTTCGTACCCAGTGGGTCAGGTATGAGGTGCGCGCGTGTTCGTACCCAGTGGGTCAGGTATGAGGTGCGCGCGTGTTCGTACCCAGTGGGTCAGGTATGAGGTGCGCGCGTGTTCGTACCCAGTGGGTCAGGTATGAGGTGCGCGCGTGTTCGTACCCAGTGGGTCAGGTATGAGGTGCGCGCGTGTTCGTACCCAGTGGGTCAGGTATGAGGTGCGCGCGTGTTCGTACCCAGTGGGTCAGGTATGAGGTGCGCGCGTGTTCGTACCCAGTGGGTCAGGTATGAGGTGCGCGCGTGTTCGTACCCAGTGGGTCAGGTATGAGGTGCGCGCGTGTTCTTACCCAGTGGGTCAGGTATGAGGTGCGCGCGTGTTCTTACCCAGTGGGTCAGGTATGAGGTGCGTGCGTGTTCTTACCCAGTGGGTCAGGTATGAGGTGCGTGCGTGTTCTTACCCAGTGGGTCAGGTATGAGGTGTGTGCTTGTTCTTACCCAGTGGGTCAGGTATGAGGTGTGTGCGTGTTCTTACCCAGTGGGTCAGGTATGAGGTGTGTGCGTGTTCTTACCCAGTGGGTCAGGTATGAGGTGTGTGCGTGTTCTTACCCAGTGGGTCAGGTATGAGGTGTGTGCGTGTTCTTACCCAGTGGGTCAGGTATGAGGTGTGTGCGTGTTCTTACCCAGTGGGTCAGGTATGAGGTGTGTGCGTGTTCTTACCCAGTGGGTCAGGTATGAGGTGTGTGCGTGTTCTTACCCAGTGGGTCAGGTATGAGGTGTGTGCGTGTTCTTACCCAGTGGGTCAGGTATGAGGTGTGTGCGTGTTCTTACCCAGTGGGTCAGGTATGAGGTGTGTGCGTGTTCTTACCCAGTGGGTCAGGTATGAGGTGTGTGCGTGTTCTTACCCAGTGGGTCAGGTATGAGGTGTGTGCGTGTTCTTACCCAGTGGGTCAGGTATGAGGTGTGTGCGTGTTCTTACCCAGTGGGTCAGGTATGAGGTGTGTGCGTGTTCTTACCCAGTGGGTCAGGTATGAGGTGTGCGTGTTCTTACCCAGTGGGTCAGGTATGAGGTGTGTGCGTGTTCTTACCCAGTGGGTCAGGTATGAGGTGTGTGCGTGTTCTTACCCAGTGGGTCAGGTATGAGGTGTGTGCGTGTTCTTACCCAGTGGGTCAGGTATGAGGTGTGCGTGTTCTTACCCAGTGGGTCAGGTATGAGGTGTGCGTGTTCTTACCCAGTGGGTCAGGTATGAGGTGTGCGTGTTCTTACCCAGTGGGTCAGGTATGAGGTGTGCGTGTTCTTACCCAGTGGGTCAGGTATGAGGTGTGCGTGTTCTTACCCAGTGGGTCAGGTATGAGGTGTGCGTGTTCTTACCCAGTGGGTCAGGTATGAGGTGTGCGTGTTCTTACCCAGTGGGTCAGGTATGAGGTGTGTGTGTTCTTACCCAGTGGGTCAGGTATGAGGTGTGTGTGTTCTTACCCAGTGGGTCAGGTATGAGGTGTGTGTGTTCTTACCCAGTGGGTCAGGTATGAGGTGTGTGTGTTCTTACCCAGTGGGTCAGGTATGAGGTGTGTGTGTTCTTACCCAGTGGGTCAGGTATGAGGTGTGCGTGTTCTTACCCAGTGGGTCAGGTATGAGGTGTGTGTGTTCTTACCCAGTGGGTCAGGTATGAGGTGTGTGTGTTCTTACCCAGTGGGTCAGGTATGAGGTGTGTGTGTTCTTACCCAGTGGGTCAGGTATGAGGTGTGTGTGTTCTTACCCAGTGGGTCAGGTATGAGGTGTGCGTGTTCTTACCCAGTGGGTCAGGTATGAGGTGTGCGTGTTCTTACCCAGTGGGTCAGGTATGAGGTGTGTGTGTTCTTACCCAGTGGGTCAGGTATGAGGTGTGTGTGTTCTTACCCAGTGGGTCAGGTATGAGGTGTGTGTGTTCTTACCCAGTGGGTCAGGTATGAGGTGTGTGTGTTCTTACCCAGTGGGTCAGGTATGAGGTGTGCGTGTTCTTACCCAGTGGGTCAGGTATGAGGTGTGTGTGTTCTTACCCAGTGGGTCAGGTATGAGGTGTGTGTGTTCTTACCCAGTGGGTCAGGTATGAGGTGTGTGTGTTCTTACCCAGTGGGTCAGGTATGAGGTGTGTGTGTTCTTACCCAGTGGGTCAGGTATGAGGTGTGTGTGTTTACATTTACATTTAAGTCATTTAGCAGACGCTCTTATCCACAGCGACTTACAAATTGGTGCATTCACCTTATGATATCCAGTGGAACAGCCACTTTACAATAGTGCATCTAAATCTTTTAAGGGGGGGGGGGGGTTAGAAGGATTACTTTATCCTATCCTAGGTATTCCTTAAAGAGGTGGGGTTTCAGGTGTCTCCGGAAGGTGGTGATTGACTCCGCTGTCCTGGCGTCGTGAGGGAGTTTGTTCCACCATTGGGGTGCCAGAGCAGCGAACAGTTTTGACTGGGCTGAGCGGGAACTGTACTTCCTCAGAGGTAGGGAGGCGAGCAGGCCAGAGGTGGATGAACGCAGTGCCCTTGTTTGGGTGTAGGGCCTGATCAGAGCCTGAAGGTACGGAGGTGCCGTTCCCCTCACAGCTCCGTAGGCAAGCACCATGGTCTTGTAGCGGATGCGAGCTTCAACTGGAAGCCAGTGGAGAGAGCGGAGGAGCGGGGTGACGTGAGAGAACTTGGGAAGGTTGAACACCAGACGGGCTGCGGCGTTCTGGATGAGTTGTAGGGGTTTAATGGCACAGGCAGGGAGCCCAGCCAACAGCGAGTTGCAGTAATCCAGACGGGAGATGACAAGTGCCTGGATTAGGACCTGCGCCGCTTCCTGTGTGAGGCAGGGTCGTTCTACCCAGTGGGTCAGGTATGAGGTGTGTGTGTTCTTACCCAGTGGGTCAGGGTTCGAGGTGGCAATGCCTCCTTTGGTGGAATATTGTGCCCCCTCAGTTTGTATCCCTAATTCTGTCCCACAATCTGCCCCCTCCGTCACGCTCAACCGATTTGTTGTGTATGCTTCATTCAAGCAACTCCCTTGCACGCATCACACGTACGTCAAACACATTTTACCAGTTGAAAAAAACAGTAGAAGGGCGGGGTCAATTTGACCGTTTGGGTTTACTTTCAAAGTTACGTACTACGAAGAAACTTTTTTCACTGAGCAGCTGGATGGAATTTAGCTAATGTTAAGTTAGGTAGGTAGCTGATAGCCACTTTATAATATCCACCATGCTTCGCCAGGGCACAACGGCAGGATTGGATCAAAGCAGCGGGGAGGGGGAGAAGCCTGTCATAGAGGCCAAGGCCGCCGAGCCGACGCTAATCACCGAGCCGCCGCTAATCACCGAGGCCAAGGCCGCCGCTAATCACAGAGGCCAAGGCCGCCGAGCCGACGCTAAATCACCGAGGCCAAGGCCGCCGAGCCGACGCTAAATCACCGAGGCCAAGGCCGCCGAGCCGACGCTAAATCACCGAGGCCAAGGCCGCCGAGCCGCCGCTAAATCACCGAGCCGCCGCTAATCACCGAGGCCAAGGCCGCCGAGCCGACGCTAAATCACCGAGGCCAAGGCCGCCGAGCCGACGCTAAATCACCGAGGCCAAGGCCGCCGAGCCGACGCTAAATCACCGAGGCCAAGGCCGCCGAGCCGACGCTAAATCACCGAGGCCAAGGCCGCCGAGCCGACGCTAAATCACCGAGGCCAAGGCCGCCGAGCCGCCGCTAATCACCGAGCCGCCGCTAATCACCGAGGCCAAGGCCGCCGCTAATCACCGAGGCCAAGGCCGCCGCTAATCACCGAGGCCAAGGCCGCCGCTAATCACCGAGGCCAAGGCCGCCGCTAATCACCGAGGCCAAGGCCGACGCTAAATCACCGAGGCCAAGGCCCGCCGAGCCGACGCTAAATCACCGAGGCCAAGGCCGCCGAGCCGACGCTAAATCACCGAGGCCAAGGCCGCCGAGCCCAGCAGCAGAGGCACCTGCACAACTGTCTTGCAGCCTGGTGACATAGGAGGTAACCAACCCAAGGGGCCTGCAGCCACCAAGACAGAACCTAGCTGCAGCACTGCCAGGTTACTACAATCACCGACGCCTCCGTTAGTGCCCGATGACCTTGGTGATGAGCCAGTGCAGGTTTGTCTGGGGAAATAACCAACCGCCTGTACTGTGGGAGAAAACGGGCATTTTGTAGGACATGGTTCAACGGCAGAGCGTGGCTAGAATATTCCTGCAAGGAAATACAAGCACATGGACACCCCCACTCCAAGCAACTGGCAAAGAGTAGTGAGTAGTAATCTGAAAGAATACGTGGTCAAAACAACAAGAGGATAATGAGAGGGAGTGCAAAAGACTGTTTTTCAGCACTCTGGATGCTGTACTGGGAGAAATGTCAGCGAGATTTAACGAACGAAACAGACAACTTGTTGAGGCCCTGTGTGCCTTGCACCCAGAGAATGAAACCTTTATGGATGTGGAAATGGTGAAACCAGTGCTGGACTTAATCTCAGGAGACTTTGTGGAAACTGAGTTTACTGTGTCGCATGGCAATTTCTACAGACTGAAATCGCCCAATTTGGAGAAGAAAAATGGCCTACGCAGAGCATTTTGGATAGATACTCCGGGCCTCTAAAAGCAATACCTACTGTGATGATGGCATTGTAGCTGGGATTAACATTTGGAGCATCCATGGCAACTTGCAAGAACTATTTTTCAACATTGAAAAACGTATTCAGTGAGCAGACGGAGCATGTTGCACAGGAGGAAAGCGCAGCTGATTCAACTGGCATTTGAGAAGGATCTTACAAGCAAATTCCGGGGGGGAGCGGAACGAGAGACTGCTGAGGAGGTTCAACACAGCATCGAGGTGGCTGCAACTCTTTTGAATCTGGGTAAGAACAGACAGCCTGGCTTGCATTATTTTGTTATTTGCTAGCTTTTGGAAATGCGTGGCAAATGTCAGAAATAGGCATGATTTTCTTTATTGGCGTTGCTGCCAAGTCTACTGCTTGATTTCTGTGATATGAATGGAAATGTTTGGTTTGTAATATAATCAGATTATTTTTAATGTTGTTTTATATGGTAGAAGATGTGCTTTGCATTACATTGATGAGGGTGGGCAGACCATGACCAATGGTTGAGTAACGATGTAGCTCTGTTATCATACGCAGCGTAGTACGACACTTGTGGGAAGACAGCTTGGTAGCTGCGTCCAGCTGCATTCTACTGATAAGTTGTGGTAATGCATTGTATATTATTGTTTGCTTTCCACGATTGGAAATGTATTGTATTGGCATGGGAAGTGATATTACAGTAATTAGCTACTGTTTTGCATTTATGGGTATTGTGCATGTAGCTGTGTAGCGTTGTCATAACTTGCCATTTCTCGAGCCGGTTATGAATTGTCCATGTTTGTAAAGCAGTGCAGTAGCCTGTATTCCTGCAGCAAGACAGCCATGCGTGGCTGCAAATACATTGTGTGTAATTATACTATGGATTATTATCCATCCTGTGTTATCAGCAAGTCAAAATAGTTGTGCCCCTTTAGTCATTTCTGATGCCCCCTTGCTGAGTTAATCCTGCCGCCTAGCCGGTGTCAGGTGCAGTAGGGGCGAGGTGTGTGTTCATACCCAGTGTGTCAGGTGCAGTAGGGGCGAGGTGTGTGTTCATACCCAGTGTGTCAGGTGCAGTAGGGGCGAGGTGTGTGTTCATACCCAGTGTGTCAGGTGCAGTAGGGGCGAGGTGTGTGTTCATACCCAGTGTGTCAGGTGCAGTAGGGGCGAGGTGTCTAAGCCTCAGTGTATTCTCCAGTATCTCCAGGTGACTGTCCATGCTGCTGTACTTCTGGATGTCTTTCACATTCTGCCCTGACGTCCCCAGGATCCTACGGCACACAGGGAAGACCTTTGCATTGGCTCCTTACACACAACTTCACATGACAGACACAACCCAACTTAAACCTAGCTAGCACATATCTGTAGTACAAAGGGCATCAGGAAATACATTAGCTAGATTCATGTAAAAGGTTATGGCCATAACAAAATCCCATTTGAAAACAGTGACCACATTACTCTTCCACAGAAAATGCTTTGTGAAGTTGGTCAAAACAAACAAAATGTTTCCAAGCCCTAGGTCCAGAAGCCCCAGGGTTGTTTAGACTCACCTCACCCCGTCCAGGGTGGCCTGGTGTGGGTTGGAGGCCAGCTGCAGGGTGGGGTAGGTGGAGGAGAGGGGGAACATACAGTGGTGTAGGGGCTGCTGGGGCAGGGTATAGTTAGTAGGATCATACTGGCCCGGCATCACATCCACTGGAACTGACGACTAGAAGAGAGGAGGACACACTTCAGATAACTGAATGAATGGCACATTCTATGGCAAACTAAGTAAATATTGCCCAGGCTGTGACATCCCTGGTGTAGGTGGTAGGAATCTCTGGAACTCACCACAAGCTGCATCAGCATCTCATCCAGCAGACGCATGGCATCCACAGTGCCTGCCTGGGTTTTCTTAGTCAAGTATTTAGCCTGGAGGGACAATACACAGTTAGGAAAACATCACACACACACTGGACAGTTCAAAATGAACCAGTAGCCTCGAAGTCAAGACATTTCTACTATAAGGATTTGATAAGTGTAAGCTACGGTAATAGCTTTCTCATCAACTGAAATGAATGGATGTCACAGCTAAATAAGTTCCCTCACCTTGGTGGATGCGTCCTTGTCCTGTGTGCTTTGGCTCAGAAGGTTCCCAGCCAGTAGGACCCTGGAGATTGTCGATGCACCACTCTGCTCCCCCTGGTCACCTAGGTGACCCGTTACCATGTCAACAAGCAGCTGTAAAGCCAGCATACTGTCTGCATGACTACCGCCCAGACCCAAACCTGACAACAGCAGCACAAACCTACACACAGCATAATATATTAGTTTAGTGTTGTCACAATACCACATTTTCCTTGGCAAAATAGAAAAAGCAGACTCTACGCTTTGGTCCTTTAAAACCTACTTTTGTTAAATATTGTGTGCTATAGCTTGTAAAATAAACAAATGCGACTCTGGGTGACAACACAAGGCTGTTTAATCCAACATTACGACTGTTTTCCTCTTGAATTTAGGTCCGCTTCCTGTTAAGTTTCCTTTGCTTCCTTACTTTGTAGTGTTGTGATACTGGTACACTACTAAAGTTTGACATTTCACAAGGTTAGGTATGGTGTGTGTGTGTGTACCTGTCTGAGCTGAGGGTGGTTCTGGGGGCCTGCGGGGGGAGGTCAGCAGTACAGAAATCATCCACTGTGAATTTCCCATCATTCTTTTCTGCACCATAAATAGCAATAACACTACCTAAGAGAGAGAAAGGAGAGCGAGAAACAAATAATAAAAACAACAAAACAAAGGAGGCGGTCATAATTACTACATGATCATGAGAACTGAGACAAGCTTGTCTATCCTGATACAATAGGTAGAAGGTACAGAGGAGACAGAAACCTGTGACAAACTTGTCCACGTCAATATTGCCCTCTAGTTTGATCCTCTGCAGCTCGTCCTCCAGTATCAACTCATCTGATTCGCTGATGTACCTGGTGCGCGGAGGCTGGGGCAGCAGATTGTGCTAAGAGAGAGAGATGTAGTTGAAGAGTTACTACCAGAACCAGTATACAGACTTTGGCAAACAATCCTGTTTGTTTCATGACAATCAAAGTCTGATTTTATGTTAGCAACCTCTTACTTCCTCACTGATTTCCTTCAGAATGGACGGCTGCAGTTCCATGTGCTTGAACAGGGTTCCCACAATGCAACACTGCTCACCCATCTGCAGATCACACAACTTCCTGATCCGTACATCTGCACCTGACAGGGAGAGAGTCAGGACAGAGTTAACTCTCAGCAAGGTATTGGTGTATGAACTGTTGCAGCAAATTGGAGAGTTAGGTGTCAACCCTGCACTTACCCCATTTCTGCTGGGCCCTCTCCGTGAGCAGGGGGCTCATCTGCATGAGTCGTGTGGCGTAAATGTGCGCATACTGGCGGTTGAAGCTGCGCTCCCCCAGCTTGAAACGCTCAGAGCAGGGTGAGTATGCCGGCTTGACCCTGTCAAACACAGAGGGCTCCTGGTCCTCGGAGCCAGGACGACACAACAGAAGAGAACAGGAACCCTCCTGAGGGGCGCTTACCTCGGAGAACATGGCTGCCTGGGGAGACAGTTATTAAGTTACACATGATATGGGATCTTGCATTGCAGCTGTAATGAGCACGGTATCCTTGCTAGTTTAGGTAGTTTGAACAGGGCTTAAACACAGTCCATATGCCATCTCCACAACTGCTAGCTAAACCTGAACTCAGCTCATGAATAGTTACATTGTTACAATGATTGTAACGTGATCTGCAAATGTGAGTGTGGTTATTAACGTTAGCTCGCTAATACTTTAGCTTCCGTTAGTTAGCTACCTAAGCTAGCTGCTAACGTCTTGTTGTTGCCAACAAAAGCAGTGTCCTGCGAAAACAGAAAAACTTCAATGCGTTAAATAAAGTATTTACATTACCTTTATTGGCCTTTTATTCGTGACAAAAATGCGATTTTGTTGAAATGCACGTTTACTTGTGGAGAGGAGTTTGTTCTTTCAAAAGAGCATAGCATAGATATCTCCCGCTAAATTTGACTGTTACCCGGTGCGTGCGTCGACGTTGCACAACGTCTTACGTAACAGACAAAACATTCAGACATGTTTGTAAGGTCAAAACTGAGTTGAGTTCTTGAACGTCTTATTATACGTCCTTTACCAGGGCTCTCCAACCCTGTTCCTATAGAGCTACCGTCCTGTAGGTGTTCACTCCAACCCTAATCTATCACACCTGATTCTAATAATTAGCTGGTTGATAAGCTGAGCCAGGTTAGTTACAACTGGGGGTTGGAGTGAAAACCTACAGGAGGGTAGCTCTCTAGGAACAGGGTTGGAGAGCCCTGCTCTAAACTATTCAGCTCACTTCCTTCTGAATGTATGCCCACTGGCAGTGGGCCATTGCTATGGTAAGGAGGAGTGATTATGTTAAGTTAATAGAGGGAATGGGTACATCTATCCATAGCAGCGGGGAGTAAATGTAAAAAAAAAAAAAAAAAAGCACAACAGAAGAGCTGGGCCTTTACTAGTTCTGTATTAGCAGTCCCAGAAAACTCAGCACCCCCAAACTACTTCCTGCGGCTATGCATCTATCTATCAGAATATGGCACACCCACACACAACACGTTTTGACCAGAGAAGAAGCATACCCATTGAGTGAATAGAATAAGCAGTTGGTAGGTGTGTGTGTGACATTGAGGGCAGTTATCCACATCATGTCAATAAAAAACATGATTCAGCATATCACAAGGTGTCACAATCACACCTGTGTGTGTGTGTATGTTTGTCATGCCCTCATTGTCTGTTCTTTTTCTTCTCAATAATGGTTATTTTTCTAATTTGCTAATCCCATACATTACTGTATACAGTAATAAATGAAGTATTATTCATGATCATGCCATAATAGCCAAAAATGTTACTTCCTGATCCAATTTTGTTTTTATTTTGTTTCACCTTTATTTAACCAGGTAGGCCAGTTGAGAACAAGTTCTCATTTACAACTGAGATCTGGCCAAGATAAAGCGTGCGACAGTGCGACACAAACAACACAGAGTTACACATGGGATAAACAAATGTACAGTCAACAACACAATAGAAAAGTCTATATACAGTGTGTGCAAATGTAGTAAGATTAGGGAGGTAAGGCAATAAATAGGCTATAGTGGCAAAATAATTACAATTTCGCAATTAAACACTGGAGTGATAGATGTGCAGAAGATGAATGTGCAAGTAGAGATACTGGGGTGAAAAGGAGCAAAAAATAAATAACAATATGGGGATGAGGGAGTTGGGTGGGCTATTTACAGATGGGCTGTGTACAGGTGCAATGATCGGTAAGCTGCTCTGACAGCTGATGCTTAAAGTTAGTGAGGGAGATATAAGGCTTCAGTGATTTTTGATATTTGTTCCAGTCATTTGGCAGCAGAGAACTGGAAGGAAAGGCGGCCAAAGGAGGAGTTGGCTTTGGGGATGACCAGTGAAATATACCTGCTGGAGCGCTTGCTACGGGTGGGTGCTGCTATGGTGACCAGTGAGCTGAGATAAGGCGGGGTTTTACCTAGCAAAGACTTATAGATGACCTGGAGCCAGTGGGTTTGGCGACAAATATGTAGCGAGGGCCAGCCGACTAGAGCGTACAGGTCGCAGTGGTGGGTGGTATAAGGGGCTTTGGTGACAAAACGGATGGCACTGTGATAGACTACATCCAATTTGCTGAGTAGAGTGTTGGAGGCAATTTTGTAAATTACATCGTATGTTTGGCAGCATGGGTGAAGGATGCTTTGTTGCGAAATAGGAAGCCGATTCTAGGTTTAATTTTGGATTGAAGATGCTTAATGTGAGTCTGGAAGGTGAGTTTACAGTCTAACCAGACACCTAGGAAATTGTAGTTGTCCACATATTCTAAGTCAGAACCGTCCAGAGTAGTGATGCTAGACGGGCGGGCGGGTGCGGGCAGTGATCGGTTGAAGAGCATGCATTTAGTTTTACTTGCATTTAAGAGCAGTTGGAGGCCACGGAAGGAGTGTTGTATGGCATTGAAGCTCATCTGGAGGTGTGTTAACACAGTGTCCAAAGAAGGGCCAGAAGTATACAGAATGGTGTCGTCTGCATAGAGGTAGATCAGAGAATCACCAGGAGCAAGAGCAACATCATTGATGTATACAGAGAAAAAGTCGGCCCGAGAATTGAACCCTGTGGTACCCCCAAATCTAATTTTATTTGTTACATACACATGGTTAGCAGATGTTAATGCGAGTGTAGCGAAATGCTTGTGCTTCTAGTTCCGACCATGCATTAATATCTAACAAGTAATCTAACCTAACAATTTCACAACAACTACCTTACACACAAAGGAATGTAAAGGAATGAATAAGAATATGTACATATAAATATATGAATGAGCGATGGCCGAACGGCATAGGCAAGATGCAGTAGATGGTATAGAGTACAGTATATACATATGAGATGAGTAATGTAGGGTATGTAAACATTATATAAAGTGGCATTGTTAGTGGCTAGTGATACATCTATTACATACATTTTTCATTATTAAAGTGGCTAGAGATGAGTCAGTATGTTGGCAGCGGCCACTCAATGTTAGTGATGGATGTTTAACAGTCTGATGGCCTTGAGATAGAAGCTGTTTTTCAATCTCTCGGTCCCCGCTTTGATGCACCTGTACTGACCTCGCCTTCTGGATGAACAGGCAGTGGCTCGGGTGGTTGTTGTCCTTGATTATCTTTTTGGCCTTCCTGTGACATCGGGTGGTGTAGGTGTACTGGAGGGCAGGTAGTTTGCCCCCAGTGATGCGTTGTGCAGACCTCACTACCCTCTGGAGAGCCTTACAGTTGTGGGCGGAGCAGTTGCCGTACCAGTTGCCGTACCAGGCGGTGATACAGCCCGACAGGATGCTCTCGATTGTGCATCTGTAAAAGTTTGTGAGTGTTTTTGGTGACAAGCCGAATTTCTTCAGCCTCCTGAGGTTGAAGAGGCGCTGCTGCGTCTCCTTCACCACGCTGTCTGTGTGGGTGGACTATTTCAGTTTGTCCGTGATGTGTATGCCGAGGAACTTAAAACTTTCCACCTTCTCCACTACTGTCTGGTTGATGTGGATATGGGGCTGCTCCCTCTGCTGTTTCCTGAAGTCCACGATCATCTCCTTTGTTTTGTTGACATTGAGTGTGAGGTTCTTTTCCTGACACCACACTCCGAGGGGCCTCACCTCCTCCCTGTAGGCCGTCTCGTCGTTGTTGGTAATCAAGCCTACCACTGTAGTGTCTTCTGCAAACTTGATGATTGAGTTGGAGGCGTGGGTGAACAGGGAGTACAGGAGAGTGCTGAGAACGCACCCTTTTGGGGCCCCAGTGTTGAGGATCAGCGGGGTGAAGATGATGTTACCTACCCTCACCACCTGGGGGCGGCCCGTCAGGAAGTCCAGGACCCAGTTGCACAGGGCGGGGTCGAGACCCAGACGAGTTTGGAGGGTACTATGGTGTTAAATGCTGAGCTGTAGTCGATGAACAGCATTCTTACATAGGTATTCCTCTTGTCCAGATGGGTTAGGGCAGTGTTCAGTGTGATTGCAATTGCGTCGTCTGTGGACCTATTGGGGCGGTAAGCAAATTGGAGTGGGTCTAGGGTGTCAGGTAGGGTGGAGGTGATATGGTCCTTGACTAGTCTCTCAAAACACTTCATGATGACGGAATTGAGTGCTACGGGGCGATAGTTATTTAGCTCAGTTACCTTCGCTTTCTTGGGAACAGGAACAATGGTGGCTACTTAAGGATTGATTGAATATGTCTGTAAATACACCAGCCAGCTGGTCTGCGCATACTCTGAGGACGCGGCTGGGGATGCCGTCTGGACCGGCAGCCTTGCGAGGGTTAACACGTTTAAATGTTTTACTCATGTTGGCAGCAGTGAAGGAGAGCCCGCAGGTTTTGGTAGCGGGCTGTGTCAGTGGCACTGTGTTGTCCTCAAAGCGAGCAAAGAAGTTGTTTAGTTTGTCTGGGAGCAAGACATCGTTGTCCGCGACGGGGCTGCTTTTCCTTTTGTAGTCCGTGATGGACTGTAGACCCTGCCACATACCTCTCATGTCTGAGCCATTGAATTGCAACTCTACTTTGTCTCTATACTGACGCTTAGCTTGTTTGATTGCCTTGCGGAGGGAATAGCTACACTGTTTGTATTCGGTCATGTTTCCGGTCACCTTGCCCTGATTAAAAGCAGTGGTTCGCACTTTCAGTTTTGTGCGAATGCTGCCATCAAGCCACGGTTTCTGGTTGGGGAATGTTTTAATAGATGCTGTGGGTACAACATCACCGATGCACTTGCTAATAAACTCACTCACCGAATCAGCGTATTCATCAATGTTATTGTCCGACACTATGCGGAACATATCCCAGTCCACGTGATCGAAGCAATCTTGAAGTGTGGAATCCGATTGTTTGGACCAGCGTTGAACAGACCTGAGCACGGGCGCTTCCTGTTTTAGTTTCTGTCTATAGGCTGGGAGCAACAAAATGGAGTCGTGGTCAGATTTTTCCGAAAGGAGGGCAGGCCTTTATATGCGTCGCAGAAGTTAGAATAACAATGATCCAGGGTTTTGCCAGCCCGGGTCGCGCATTCGATATGCTGATCAAATTTAGGGAGCCTTGTTTTCAGATTAGCCTTGTTAAAATCCCCAGCTACAATAAATGCAGCCTCAGGATATGTGGTTTCCAGTTTACATAGTCAAATGAAGTTCTTTCAGGGCCGTCGATGTGTCTGATTGGGGCGGGACTCAGTGTATGTAAACTTCTGACCCACTGGAATTGTGATACAGTGAAATATAAGTGAAATAATCTATCTGTAAACAATTGTTGGAAAAATGACTTGTGTCATGCAAAGTAGATGTCCTAACCGACTTGCCAAAACGAATAATTCACTGTATCACAATTCCAGTGGGTCAGAAGTTTACATACACTGAGTTGACTGTGCCTTTAAAGAGCTTTGAAAATTCCAAACAATGATGTCATGGCTTTAGAAGTTTTTGATAGGCTAATTGACATAATTTGAGTCAATTGGAGGTGTACCTGTGGATGTATTTCAAGGCCTACCTTCAAACTCAGTGCCTCTTTGCTTGACATCTTGGGAAGATCAAAAGAAATCAGCCAAGACCTCAGAAACAAATGGTGGACCTCCACAAGTCTGGTTCATCCTTGGGAGAAATGTCCAAAGGCCTGAAGGTACCACATTCATCTGTACAAACAATAGTACGCAAGTATAAACACCATGGGACCACGCACCTGTCATACCGCTCAGGAAGGAGACGCGTTCTGTCTCCTAGAGATGAATGTACTTTGCTGCGAAAAGTGCAAATCAATCCCAGAACAACAGCAAAGGACCTTGTGAAGATGCTGGAGGAAACAGGTACAAAAGTATCTATATCCACAGTAAAATGAGTCCTATGTCGACATAACCTGAAAGGCCGCTCAGCAAGGAAGAAGCCACTGCTCCAAAACCGCCATTAAAAAAAGCCAGACTACGGTTTGCAACTGCACATGGGGACAAAGATCGTACTTTTTGGAGAAATGTCCTCTGGCCTAATGAAACAAAAATAGAACTGTTTGGCCATAATGACCATTGTTATGTTTGGAGTAAAAAGGGGGAAGCTTGCAAGCCGAAGAACACCATCCAAACTGTGAAGCATGGGGTGGCAGCATCATGTTGTGGAGGTGCTTTGCTGCAGGAGGGACTGGTGCACTTCACAAAATAGATGGCATCATGAGGATGGAAATTATGTGGATATATTGAAGCAACATCTCAAGACATCAGTCAGGAAGTTAAAGCTTGGTCGCAAATGGGTCTTTCAAATCGACAATGACCCCAAGCAAACTGCCAAAGTTGTGGCAAAATGGCTTAAGGACAACAAAGTCAAGGTATTGGAGTCGCCATCACAAAGCCCTGACCTCAATCCTATAGAAACTTTGTGGGCTGAACTGAAAAAGCGTGTGCGAGCAAGGAGGCCTACAAACCTGACTCAGTTACACCAGCTCTGTCAGGAGGAATTGGCCAAAATTCACCCATTTTATTGTGGGAAGCATGTGGAAGGCTACCCAAAACGTTTGACCCAAGTTAAACAATTTCAAGGCAATGCTACCAAATACTAATTGAGTGTATGTAAACTTCTGACCCACTGGGAATGTGATGAAATAAATAAAAGCTGAAATAAATCCTTCTCTCTACTATTATTCTGACATTTCACATATTTAAAATAAAGTGGTGATCCTAACTGACAGGGAATGTTTACTAGGATTAAATGTCAGGAATTGTGAAGAACTGAGTGTAAATGTATTTGGCTAAGGTGTATGTAAACTTCCGACTTCAACTGTAAAACAGTATGTAAACATTATTAAAGTGACCAGTGTTCCATTATTAAAGTGACCAGTGTTCCATGTCTATGTACATATATGATGATGATGAATTTTGAAAATTTTCATTTGGGATTGATGAACCCCTCTCCTGACAGCACAGGGTTTGACCTGGCCAACCCAGTGCTGTGTTCTCTGAGACCACCTCCACCACCCTGCTCTGAGACCACCTCCACCTCCATGCTCTGAGACCACCTCCACCTCCATGCTCTGAGACCTGCTCTGAGACCACCTCCACCACCCTGCTCTGAGACCACCTCCACGCTCTGAGACCTGCTCTGAGACCACCACCACCCTGCTCTGAGACCACCACCACCCTGCTCTGAGACCACCTCCACGCTCTGAGACCTGCTCTGAGACCACCACCACCCTGCTCTGAGACCACCACCACCCTGCTCTGAGACCGTCTCCCTGCTCTTAGACCACCACCACCCTGCTCTGAGACCTGCTCTGAGACCACCTCCACCACCCTGCTCTGAGACCACCTCCACCTCCATGCTCTGAGACCTGCTCTTAGACCACCTCCACCACCCTGCTCTGAGCCCTGCTCTTAGACCACCACCACCTCCCTGCTCTGAGACCACCACCACCCTGCTCTGAGACCACCTCCACGCTCTGAGACCTGCTCTGAGACCACCTCCGCCACCCTGCTCTGAGACCACCACCACCCTGCTCTGAGACCATCTCCCTGCTCTTAGACCACCACCACCCTGCTCTGAGACCTGCTCTGAGACCACCTCCACCACCCTGCTCTGAGACCACCTCCACCTCCATGCTCTGAGACCTGCTCTTAGACCACCTCCACCACCCTGCTCTGAGCCCTGCTCTTAGACCACCACCACCTCCCTGCTCTGAGACCACCACCTCGCTGCTCTGAGACCTGCTCTGAGACCACCTCCACCACCCTGCTCTGAGACCACCTCCACCTCCATGCTCTGAGACCACCACCACCCTGCTCTGAGACCATCTCCCTGCTCTGAGACCACCTCCACCACCCTGCTCTGAGACCACCACCTCCCTGCTCTGAGACCACCACCACCCTGCTCTGAGACCTGCTCTGAGACCACCTCCACCTCCCTGCTCTGAGACCACCTCCACCTCCCTGCTCTGAGACCACCACCACCCTGCTCTGAGACCTGCTCTGAGACCACCTCCACCACCCTGCTCTGAGACCACCACCACCCTGCTCTGAGACCTGCTCTTAGACCACCACCACCCTGCTCTGAGACCACCTCCCTGCTCTGAGACCACCACCACCCTGCTCTGAGACCTGCTCTTAGACCACCACCACCTCCCTGCTCTGAGACCACCACCTCGCTGCTCTGAGACCTGCTCTGAGACCACCTCCACCACCCTGCTCTGAGACCACCTCCACGCTCTGAGACCTGCTCTGAGACCACCTCCACCTCCATGCTCTGAGACCACCTCCACCACCCTGCTCTGAGCCCTGCTCTGAGACCACCTCCACGCTCTGAGCCCTGCTCTGAGACCACCTCCACGCTCTGAGACCTGCTCTAAGACCACCTCCACCACCCTGCTCTGAGCCCTGCTCTGAGACCACCTCCACCACCCTGCTCTGAGCCCTGCTCTGAGACCACCTCCACCACCCTGCTCTGAGACCACCTCCACCTCCACGCTCTGAGCCCTGCTCTGAGACCACCTCCACCACCCTGCTCTGAGACCACCTCCACCACCCTGCTCTGAGCCCTGCTCTGAGACCACCTCCACGCTCTGAGACCACCTCCACCACCCTGCTCTGAGACCACCTCCACCACCCTGCTCTGAGACCTGCTCTGAGACCACCTCCACCACCTTGCTCTGAGACCACCTCCACATCCATGCTCTGAGACCTGCTCTGAGACCACCTCCACCTCCCTGCTCTGAGACCACCTCCACCAACAGAGCCCTGCTCTGCGTAATCACACACACACACATACCAGGGTGAGCCTGTGACAACTTGGATTGGCATTTTAAAACTAGTATGTGCCTCCCTCATGAAAGATGAGTTAATATTAACAATTATTGGACCTGTTGACGATTAGTGTTAAGCCCTCTGTTGTGACACACAGACACAAGGTCCAGGCTTAGATAGGCCAGCCCAACACATTCTAACATGTCTACCAGAGCCAGTATTCCCTACACGGAAGATGTCATCCAGAAATCCAGAGGATGAGCAACATTATATCTCTCAACGCACCCTGGATGGCCTAGAGAGAAACTATGCTGGATGGTAACTCATACCAAAGGTGTGTGTGTGTTCTCAGTGTTGTGTGTAGGGCAGTTGTGTGTTAGTGTTCATATATTTTTTGCTTCTAGAGCACAACGTTGATGCTTAACCTGAACTCAGTGCTGTTTGATCAGGCTGAATGGGAGACACCAGACATCTTCAACCCACAACACTTTCTGGATGCCGATGGACACTTTAGTAGGCGGGATGCATGTATGGTCTTCTCTGCAGGTAATCTTAACCTCACCTAAAGAGGGTGTGTGTCATCCCTAGGTAAGCATGTGTGCCTGGCCAGATAGCTTTTCCTGTTCTTTATCAGTCTCTTCTAGAAGTTTAGTTTCTCCACGCTGGATGCAGTGGAGCGGAGTCTGGATGGACAGGAGGGAGCAACAAGAACACACTAGACCACGATGAATCCCCCACTGCCCTGCAGGAACCTCTCACCCCATGCACCCACTGTGCTAAACGCTGCAGAGACCAAATATAGACCTTTTTGTGGTTGAGGGCCAGGCTCCATTCAAATTACAACAGGACCGTTTGAAAATTTTACAAGTTTATTATTTACATAAAACCCAAAGGACTTAAGACTTGAATTCCTTAGATTCATCTAGTTTTGTATGACTTCAGGACCTCCCAGTAACACTATTTGATAGAGCTAATTTTGAGCTGACTCATTTAAACCTCTCCTTTCCTCGTATTCTGTTGCATAATTTGCATTGTTTGTTAATCAGTGAATGTACATTCATCCCAACACTAAGTAGTAATTCGGGTGTAAATTCAGATTTAACTCTGATAAAAGTAAAGGGAAAACTCAGTAAAAGTGCAAGAACACAAATCACAGTTTAATGAAAGGAACAGTAAGTCACATCCTGAGGAAATGTAACATGACAAAACCTAGATATCATAAGACCATTCACTCAAATCAAAGAATTTCAAATACACTAAAACTCCAGCTCAATCATTCACCTAAAGCTGTCATATCACATGCACAACCAAATATAAAAAGTATTAGCAAATTTCCCATTCATAGACACTTTCTTTTGCAACACATGTAGTCAACCCTAATCAAAAGCTACACACGCACTTTCACCCAAACGGAGAAAGAAAAAAAAACATACCCACATGTTTGCCAGGCCAGTAGGCTTGTTGACCGATAGGAAGAACAGTGACCTGTGCTGCTGCCTCCCTCAGTAGTACAGATTTCACTGTCAACTGTCAGTGACCCGCAGACACAACAGTATACACTTAACAGTGTAGCTACGCTTCAAATATCAATATGCCTTGTATACTGTTGTTCAGGCTGGTTATCATTGTTTTGGTTTGCAATGGACCCCGTAGTTCCACTCTCCGTACCTCTGATACCTCCTTTGTCCCACCTCCCACACATGCAGTGACCTCACCCATTGAGACCAGCATGTCCAGAGATACAACCTCTCTTATCATCACCCAGTACCCGTGCCCCACCATACCCCTGTCTGCACATTATGCCCAGAATCTATTCTACCACGCCCATAAATCTGCTCCTTTTATTCCTTGTCCCCAACGCTCTAGGCGACCAGTTTTGATAGCCTTTAGCCGCACCCTCATCCTACTACTCTGTTCCTCGGGTGATGTGGAGGTAAACCCAGGCCCTGCATGTCCCCAGGCACCCTCATTTGTTGACTTCTGTGATCGAAAAAGCCTTGGCCTCATGCATGTCAACATCAGAAGCCTCCTCCCTAAGTTTGTCTTACTCACCGCTTTAGCACACTCTGCCAACCCTGATGTCCTTGCCGTGTCTGAATCCTGGCTTAGGAAGGCCACCAAAAATTCTGAGATTTCCATACCCAACTATAACACTTTCCGTCAAGATAGAACTGCCAAAGGGGGAGGAGTTGCAATCTACTGCAGAGATAGCCTGCAAAGTTCTGTCATACTTTCCAGGTCTATGCCCAAACAGTTCGAACTTCTAATTTTTAAAATTAATCTCTCCAGAAATAAGTCTCTCACTGTTGCCGCCTGCTACCGACCCCCCTCAGCTCCCAGCTGTGCCCTGGACACCATCTGTGAATTGATCGCTCCCCATCTAGCTTCAGAGTTTGTTCTGTTAGGTGACCTAAACTGGGATATGCTTAACACCCCGGCAGTCCTACAATCTAAGCTAGATGCCCTCAATCTCACACAAATCATCAAGGAACCCACCAGGTACAACCCTAAATCCGTAAACATGGGCACCCTAATAGACATTATCCTGACCAACTTGCCCTCCAAATACACCTCTGCTGTCTTCAATCAAGATCTCAGCGATCACTGCCTCATTGCCTGTATCCGCTACGGGTCCGCGGTCAAACGACCACCCCTCATCACTGTCAAACGCTCCCTAAAACACTTCTGCGAGCAGGCCTTTCTAATCGACCTGGCCCGGGTACCCTGGAAGGATATTGACCTCATCCCGTCAGTTGAGGATGCCTGGTCATTCTTTAAAAGTGCCTTCCTCACCATATTAGACAAGCATGCTCCGTTCAAAAAATGCAGAACTAAGAACAGATATAGCCCTTGGTTCACTCCAGACCTGACTGCCCTCGACCAGCACAAAAACATCCTGTGGCGAACTGCAATAGCATCGAAGAGCCCCCGCGATATGCAACTGTTCAGGGAAGTCAGGAACCAATACACGCAGTCAGTCAGGAAAGCAAAGGCCAGCTTTTTCAAGCAGAAATTTGCATCCTGTAGCTCTAACTCCAAAAAGTTCTGGGATACTGTAAAGTCCATGGAGAACAAGAGCACCTCCTCCCAGCTGCCCACTGCACTGAGGCTAGGTAACACGGTCACCACCTATAAATCCGTGATAATCGAAAACTTCAACAAGCATTTATCAACGGCTGGCCATGCCTTCCTCCTGGCGACTCCAACCTTGGCCAACAGCCCCGCCCCCCCCGCTGCTACTCGCCCAAGCCTCCCCAGCTTCTCCTTTACCCAAATCCAGATAGCAGATGTTCTGAAAGAGCTGGAAAACCTGGACCCATACAAATCAGCTGGGCTTGACAATCTGGACCCCCTATTTCTGAAACTGTCCGCCGCCATTGTCGCACCCCCTATTACCAGCCTGTTCAACCTCTCCTTCGTATCATCTGAGATCCCCAAGGATTGGAAAGCTGCCGCGGTCATCCCCCTCGTCAAAGGGGGAGACACCCTGGACTCAAACTGTTACAGACCTATATCCATCCTGCCATGCCTATCTAAGGTCTTCGAAAGCCAAGTCAACAAACAGATCACTGACCATCTCGAATCCCACCGTACCTTCTCTGCTGTGCAATCCGGTTTCCGAGCCGGTCACGGGTGCACCTCAGCCACGCTCAAGGTACTAAACGATATCATAACCGCCATCGATAAAAGACAGTACTGTGCAGCCGTCTTCATCGACCTGGCCAAGGCTTTCGACTCTGTCAATCACCATATTCTTATCGGCAGATTCAGTAGCCTCGGTTTTTCTAATGATTGCCTTGCCTGGTTCACCAACTACTTTGCAGACAGAGTTCAGTGTGTCAAATCGGAGGGCATGTTGTCCGGTCCTCTGGCAGTCTCTATGGGGGTACCACAGGGTTCAATTCTCGGGCCGACTCTTTTCTCTGTATATATCAATGATGTTGCTCTTGCTGCGGGCGATTCCCTGATCCACCTCTACGCAGACGACACCATTCTGTATACTTCTGGCCCTTCCTTGGACACTGTGCTATCTAACCTCCAAACGAGCTTCAATGCCATACAACACTCCTTCCGTGGCCTCCAACTGCTCTTAAACGCTAGTAAAACCAAATGCATGCTTTTCAACCGTTCGCTGCCTGCACCCGCACGACTAGCATCACCACCCTGGACGGTTCCGACCTAGAATATGTGGACATCTATAAGTACCCAGGTGTCTGGCTAGACTGCAAACTCTCCTTCCAGACTCATATCAAACATCTCCAATCCAAAATCAAATCTAGAGTCGGCTTTCTATTTCGCAACAAAGCCTCCTTCACTCACGCCGCCAAACTTACCCTAGTAAAACTGACTATCCTACCGATCCTCGACTTCGGCGATGTCATCTACATAATAGCTTCCAATACTCTACTCAGCAAACTGGATGCAGTTTATCACAGTGCCATCCGTTTTGTTACTAAAGCACCTTATACGACCCACCACTGCGACCTGTATGCCCTAGTCGGCTGGCCCTCGCTACATGTTCGTCGTCAGACCCACTGGCTCCAGGTCATCTACAAGGCTATGCTAGGTAAAGTGCCGCCTTATCTCAGTTCACTGGTCACGATGGCTACACCCACCCGTAGCACGCGCTCCAGCAGGTGTATCTCACTGATCATCCCTAAAGCCAAAACCTCATTTGGACGCCTTTCCTTCCAGTTCTCTGCTGCCTGCGACTGGAACGAATTGCAAAAATCTCTGAAGTTGGAGACTTATCTCCCTCAACAACTTTAAACATCTGCTATCCGAGCAGCTAACCGATCGCTGCAGCTGTACATAGTCCATCGGTATATAGCCCACCCAATTTACCTACCTCACCCCCATACTGCTTTTATTTATTTACTTTTCTGCTCTTTTGCACACCAGTATCTCTACTTGCACATGATCATCTGATGATTTATCACTCCAGTGTTAATCTGCTAAATTGTAATTATTCGATTTATTGCCTACCTCCTCATGCCTTTTGCACACATTGTATATAGATTCTCTTTTTTTCTACCATGTTATTGACTTGTTTATTGTTTACTCCATGTGTAACTCTGTTGTTGTCTGTTCACACTGCTATGCTTTATCTTGGCCAGGTCGCAGTTGCAAATGAGAACTTGTTCTCAACTAGCCTACCTGGTTAAATAAAGGTTAAATAAAAAATAAAAAAAAGTTAGTCAGCATCTCACGGAGGCATAGCACTGTGGCATACAGTGGATCCTAGAATCATTTAGATCAGGCTCTCAAACTATTGTGGTCCGGGGACCCCTTTTGTGATAGCAAATATATAAGGGACGCCCTCAATCAGAACAACTTGAGTGAGAAAAATAGCATACAAGGTGTTTTACTATGACTTCGGCAGTGCATGGCCGGATGAACCAAGGCTCGGTCCTGGGAAGGAACATTTTAAAAAGGCCAGCCTCTTGACATTTCCTATATTGCTACATATTTTGTCATGGGGCAAAGAGTTTGTGTTGTTGCAGCTTTAAAACTAATATTCTGCAATTCTACACATTTTCCCACGAGGCAGAAAGAAAACTGCAGTTTAAAATATATACACACACACTTTGGGTTATTGAGCTGAAAAATGTATAATTGGTGGAGTACTGTAGATGCCAATATCCCTGTGAGCCTCCCAGGCCCATGTTGTCCAGGGTTTAACATAAATTGTATATTAATAATATGACATTTTATTGTATTACACTCTAAACTAATTCAACAGATCCCTTGCAAAAATATGTTTAACCTGTTAGTAATATTCAGATATATATTTTTTTAAATTACATACAAAAATGTTTACATTTGATGGGTCTGCAGACCCCAGCTTAACTGATTTAGATTGTTTGTTCATGCTCTCTGATGCACTTCAGTTGGATCCTTTAGCCATTTGAGTGGATCCTCGTAAGGCAATTTAGAAGATCCTTTTAGATCCATTTGACCGGATCCTTAGAATCTGGTCCATCCTCTGACCATGATATGCTAGATCCATAATATGCCATCCTCTAGCTCTATGCAAATGTTTCTGAATCTCCATTTCCTCTCTGATGTCCAGGAACATCCTGATGAGAGACTCAAGTCAGTATGAGTGGATCTTTTCGGGTCCGTTTGACTGGCCGGGGTTTGATGCATGAGTTGGATCCACTGGATCCTCTGGCCAGATGGCCTAGATGAGATCCTGATGGTCAGTCAGCATACTTGGCTCCTCTTGTCTCGAACCCTCACCCTCCTCTTCTTCCTATGTTGAGTGTTCAGCTGTTACTTAGTGACTAACTCATAATGCACTATAGGTTAAATATAAAATGTTAATCATTTCTGAATCTCTTGAGATTGATTTTTTTTTTTCATTTTGGGTAAAATGATCCACTTTAATCTTAAACAATGGTGTCCAAATAAGTAAATAAACAATTCTGTGTTTAAACAGAGATGATTACATCAGACAGTAATTAGAGTTCACTTCAAATAAACTGACATTACTGGTTACTATTTGAGAAATAAAGATTATTATGGTGGCAATGTCTGACTAGATCCAAAACCTGACCCACTGGAGATAAGATCGCGATGCCACTGTTATCCTATCAAGCCTGGACAAGTATTCCTTTTCAAACCAACGTCACATGAGAATGCTCAGATTGGTTTCTTGTTCCTTACCTTTGGGGTGGTGAGACCATACACTTCCACAGAACTGCATAGAGACCCAGTACGAAACCAATGAACACTGCTGCTGCAATGGCTCCTACACACAGACAGATTTACGGAGAGAAATCTATGTTCCCACATTTAGGAAGTATACATTGTCACAAATGGCTTTGAGTGTCAAAAAAAAAAAAAAAAAAAAAAATCTGTGAAATTTCATCACATACAATATGCTACCCTCACACTACCCTGTCACGTCCTGCAACATGAAATGGAAAAAGCGTCTTAACAGAGCATCTCAAACTCATCTACAGGACATGTAACTGTTTGCAGCAGTACAGAGACGACACTTAGCAGTGCAATGCCAACTGCACTGCCCCTTGGCTGACCATTAACTATTACTGACCATTACCGTGGCTAGCGGAATGTCACGCTGTCTTCCAAACCTCTGGCCTGCCTGGGTCTGACCACCTGACACGTGTCTGATTAAGTGTCTTTATTTTCCACCAGGGAAATATTGAGCATGTTCCAACTGAAACCCTAAAATCAGATAAGAGGATAGCAAGAGAGCGATGTCATGACCCAACCCAAACACTGTTTTTCTCAACAACAAAAAAGGCAAAGAGAGAGAGGAATGCTAAACGTTCCCCAATTTAGACTAAAAGCACACTTAAAAAGCCAGGAGCCATGGTGACACAATGAGGTCACCTCAGCCTGGTCTTTACTTGACTGGTCAGAGGTTTACATTTGGTCAGCATTTATCTGGATCGTCTATGTCTAGAGGGATCCAGATAGACTTACTGACTGTCCAAAGAAGATGAGATGAAGGGAGAGGTGAACTGAGCTACAGCTTGTTTAATCTGCCTGACACATCAATGCAAACAAGTGATGAGTCTCACCTGGGATGATGCCACTGCCTCTGGCCTGGGGGCCTTCTGTATATGAGGGACGAGGGATGGTCGTTGACTCTTAAAAAAAAAAAAAACGCTTGAATGAGATTTGCTGTGTGTAGTAACAGTCATCAAAAATGTTAAAAGATAGTCTGTTAGCCTCCCGGGTGGCGCAGTGGTCTAGGGCACTGCATCGCTAACTGCGCCACCAGAGTCTCTGGGTTCGCGCCCAGGCTCTGTCGCAGCCGGCCGCGACCGGGAGGTCCGTGGGGCGACGCACAATTGGCATAGCGTCGTCCGGGTTAGGGAGGGTTTGGCCGGTAGGGATATCCTTGTCTCATCGCGCTCCAGCGACTCCTGTGGCGGGCCGGGCGCAGTGCGCGCTAACCAAGGGGGCCAGGTACACGGTGTTTCCTCCGACACATTGGTGCGGCTGGCTTCCGGGTTGGAGGCGCGCTGTGTTAAGAAGCAGTGCGGCTTGGTTGGGTTGTGCTTCGAAGGACGCCTGGCTTTCGACCTTCGTCTCTCCCGAGCCCGTACGGGAGTTGTAGCGATGAGACAAGATAGTAATTACTAGCGATTGGATACCACGAAAATTGGGGAGAAAATGGGATAAAAAAAAATATATATATAATTTAAAAAAAGATAGTCTGTTTGTTTCTAATAAATGCAACAGTTGGACAAGAGATGAAGATTCTCCAAACTTTTAGAATTGTTAAAATCCCTTAGATAGACAGAATTATAGCACATGAAACATTTTACTGGCACGGACAAATCATGAATTCAGGGATTTGTGGGAATTCAGTTATTCAACTTAAAATGTAATGTGTTAAAAAAAAATGCCTAATTTGCATATGGCTAAATGAGTTTGCATATATGAATATATTAACATAAATGGGTGGAACAGGGCTGTAACCACCAAAAACTTGCTGTCTGCCCACCTGCTGTCTTCTAGGTCCACCTGCTCTCACCTGTGCGTCTTGACTGCCTCAAATTACTGTTGTCCCGTCCTCTTGCATAATTCAACAAGTGTTTCAATAGCAGGAGAACCTCAGATTTAAAATCAACACCCTTGGCTCTAGATTATACCCATCTATACATTATTTGTGTGATCAGACATATCAATATAATCCAAGTGTTTATTTTTCGGAAGTTGCTTTCATTTCAGCGCACCTAATTTGTAAACATTTCAAAATGTATGAAATTACTTTTTTAAATTCCACAAAAAAATGAACACCCAACAAAATAAAGTTATCTTTCTTGTGATGTAAGTGTTGAGGAGATGTGTTAAATCCCAGACGAAGCTTTAGCGTTTTTATAGATGCAATGGAAAGCCAATGATTTCCATTGAGCCCATTTCAGTGTTTGATAGGTCACTACAAACATTCACGCATTCATAACATAAAAGAATTAGACACAAGCAAGAGTAGGAATGAGTCGCAGGAGTAAAATGTGAGCAATCAAGCCAACAATATTTAAGTGACAAGTGGATTTTGTGGACCCCTCAAACACAGGAAATAGATAGCTGATTTCTACTGTGTGTGTTGGAGATTGACACCACACCTGGGCCCAATTCCAGTCAATTCAGGAAGTACACTGAAATTCCAATTCTCGTCAAAGCTTTTCAATTAGGAAAAATGTGAACTTAAATGTGGTTTACTTTCTGAATTGACTGGAATTTTAATGAAATTGACCCCAAACCTGACTGATACACACTCACCATTGCGCTGCTCATATGTAGCGAGGACCCATGTGTGCATTGGAACAGCTCTCTGAAAGACAGAGACAGACTGAAAACATACAGGACACACACACAATCCCAACGAAAACACAGTACTGGTGAGCACAGGAGGTTGGTGGCACCTTAATTGTGGAGAACGGGCTCCAGACAATGACTGGAGCGGAATCAGTGGAATGGTATCAAATACATGGTTTCCATATGTTTGATGCCATTCCATTTGCACTGTTCCGGCCATTATTATGAGCCATCCCCCCCTCAGCAGCCTCCTGTGCTGGAGAGTGGAGACAAAAGTTCAGTAGCATCTGCTTGTCTGTGCATGTAGTCAGACTCATCTCCCGTTGACAGTTGCACTCTGATCCAACTCAGAGGCCTACTTCAACTCAGACAACACAAAAAAAAGTGTGATTTTAAGTCAGCTTGCATTCACCCTTCTCTGGAGAAAAATGACAAAAACTGCCCTTGGCCACTTTTTAAAAAGACGCAGTAAACACATAAAATCGGGTTTCAGCAAAAACATTGGCGGAAGTCTTGCAGAATGGAAAATTAAAGTAGGCCTATGGCGCGCCATGATTGTTTGTCCAAGATAAGAACTGAGCCAGCGACAGTTTCCAAAACATCTGTAGGGTTTTTCACAGCCTGCATGAAAGTCTCCCATCAAGAAATACGAATAATCGCATAGGCAGTTTGCAGACCAATATAAAACACTTTAATATATGCAGGGATACTCATCGTAGGAAAAAAAATTGATTCAGTAAATTACTTTTATTCTTTACAAATATTCCCTCGTCAATCAAGGCGCAACAATGTAACAGCTGAGCAAGCACGTCCACGAAAACATGCAGGCTACAAATGTCTCTTTAAAAATATCGAATATAAATATACTGGATGACCTACCTGTTTTTATTTGTTTATTCGCCTACGATGAGTTTGTCTAACTCTTACCTCCGATGTGTTTCCATCGCTAAATACAATTTTGGTCTGGTTTTTCACCTCCGTCCACATTTTTGCACGCGTGTTGTGAAATTAAAGGGAGTGATGACGCTCGTTTGCCGCTGGTTGGTTGCGAGCTCACCAGGAAACCCTCTGTCGCTTCGTAGCTTTGCTCCGCCAGCGAACTTTCTCAAAACACTTTTCATCAGCTGACTGCGATCTTCAGGAGGGCGGAGGGAGTTGGGTTCATGGGACGTACAGCCTTGATTCTTCTGATAAAAATACCTATTGTGATGTATACAAATAATTTAATCAGATTGATGCTGTTTCTCTAGTTGTTGTATTAATAGGCTTACCCTATCCACACAGGTGGAAAAACTACCCAATTTTCATACTTGAGTAAAAGTGAAAGTGAAAGTCACCCAATAAAATACTACTTGAGTAAAGTCTAAAAGTATTTGGTTTTAAATATACTATCATGATTACCATTACTATTAGTTGTTATAACTTGCCTAGTTGGTTTGCTTCATTGGTTTATTACAAAATGATTCCCACAGGTTGGTTATAACACTACATTTTAAAACAATGAATTTACAGGACACATCTGTTCAAGGCCTTTTGTATTTTATCTAGGCAATATTACAACTTCTGTAAACAGTGTTTTAGCAAAATAAATCTCCAAAATATTTGTTAATACAACATCTTCAATGTTTGCTTCCAATTCCATGATGTGCTATTTAACTAAATAAATTACAGAACATCTCTCTCCCAATTAAGACATGATATTTAAAGTGGAGAAACAAATCACTAAATAGCTACAGCTTAACTTTAACAGCATTTGTAACAGTATTTAAGTTTTCAGCACAACTTAGACTTTTACAGAACAAAATTCCTCAGAGCAAATGTTTTTTGTTCACCCTTGGCTTACTTCATTTGGGGAGTTGATCATAAGTGTACAAGAGTCATCAAAGTGTCCTTCATTGGAAACACTGGTGTCAAGTTAACTATCTGTTTGCCCCACTCAACTGAGAAGCAGGTTAAGATCCAACATTATGGGGAGTGTAGTCAGCCTACTATTGCACAGAAGTTGTGCCATAAAGCAATAAGAGCAGTTCAGGTCACAGACTAATTATGTATTTGCACACAGACGTTCACAAACACACGCACACACACTCAGGTCATAAGACACAAAATAAAGCAGCAAGATAAACGACATCTGAAATATCAAAGGCCTCTCTCCATCTCACATTGTTCAACAACTCGTCCTCTGGAGTCTGGGAACACAATGAAAAACCATCCAAAGCCAAATGAGTGTGTTACGGTACTGATTATAAGGAGTGCTATCTGGGATGTTGGAGTGTGTTTTTCACACAAAGCTGAGCCAGTTAAATGAAACAGAATGCTTTGATAGAAATGTTTGTCAAACACACCTGATTCAGTGTTATGCTGAAAGGGGAATCTTGTCTGTTCTATACTGTTCTTTACAAATAGTCCCTCGTCAATCAAGTTGCAACAATGTAACAGCTGAGCAGGCACGTCCATGACGGGTCAGAGCTTAAACGGCGCTGCATGGTCAATCCGTCATCTGCAATGGCCATGCAGCATTTACGGCCTCTGCAGAAATCAGGCAATTCATACTTGCGGAAGTGAGTTTGTGTTTTTTACAGGACTTCCCGCCACTACCTAGCATCAACCAATCATGTCAATGCAGAGATATTTTTATTTAACCTTTATTTAACTAGGCAAGTCAGTTAAGAACAAATTCTTATTTTCAATGACGGCCTAGGAACTGCCTTGTTAGGGGGCAGAACGTAAGATTCTTACCTTGTCCGCTCGGGGATTCGATCTAGCAACCTTTCGGTTACTGTTCCAACGCTCTAACCACTAGGCTACCTGCCACCTCAGTGCCCTTCGCATTGTTCAAAAATTTGGGAGGCCCACAGCAATGCGGTACGGAATTCAATTTGGCCTCAGTGTGCCTCCGGATGCTCTGCAATTATGTCACACCCTCCATACGGAGTTTCCGACCACACTTTCTGATCAAGCATAAATCGCCTCTTATGGTGGATCATAACCATTGAGAATGATAAAGGCCTCTGGTGGCCAAAATGCCATTTTAGCATTGGCAGTGCCATTGAGGGCTTCCACTATACTTCTGCCATTTTAAAGTAGTCAACTGGGTGGGGATTCCTACGGGTTGCAGCCTCAATGGCGCTGCCCATGCTGTGACAGACGCTATAATGAAACAGCTATAAAGAGGAGTCCTATATCTATCTCTATGATCAGAACCCATTGGTGGGTGGGTGATGGCTGATTCATTGTGAGAACCATGTCTTAAGACTGCATCCAGACAGACCAATGATTTAGATAAACACTACATGACTGATAGGGGGCGCTGTGTTGAAGCCAGCATGTCTCCATCTTGGCGCTCCCCAGCATTATAAAAAATATTTTGGAATCTATAGAAATGCATTTATTAATGTCTACATTTGTTTTTGCCACATTTATTCTACTACAGACACCTTAAATGCATACTTTTAAATTATGTGAGCTAAACATAAAAATACCAAATGAAAAGTATAATTTTTTTAGAGATTACTAATGTTACAACAAAACAATATTTAAATATATGTAACTTTGTCCTTGAAAAATGTAATTGAAATACTGTAGAATTTCAATCATTCCTATGGAGGACTGCTCCTACTGGGGAGTACCAATATGGCCAACCAGTGGCTTCAAAGCCTCTCAATAGCCAATACATAGCGTCAACAATCCAGTTTTTGTATACATCATTGGTCCAGACAAGAAACACTGGTTTGTTTAGCTAACGTTGTGAAACACAAAATTTAAAAAAGCTTTGGAGGGATTACAGCGCAACTCCAGTAGGACACTGCAAGACCTGCCTTTCATACCACATACTCATACACAGCAAGACTTCAATGTAACCCATAATTCAATAAGGCTTAGTATCTCAAGACGAGTCCATAGACATCACTACACACTGCGTTCTAAGTACAGGCTACCCAATTTAGTTTAACAAGCCCATCCGCACGAGCAATACCAATCAAAAACCTGGAAATGTTTCAAAGTTTTCACATGCCTCCACAAAAAAACAACATGATTTAATACGATTAAATCAGTACCCTAAACCATTCTGTGGAAATGAGCAATTTGATCACGGAGTTCTGATGTCTCAGACCCAGTTACAAACAGCCACTGCTCACCCAAATCACATTACATAGAATATAATTCCTCCAGGATACAGAGGCCCTTTAAATATGTAACTGAATATACCTGAACTACGAATGTGAGGAAACAGCACCATCTAGTGGGAAAAGAAAATACGACGACACTACAAGACCTTTACGAGAACACCAGCAGATCCTGGGTTCCAGAAGTCTCTTGCTTAACGTTAGCTGTGAGTTACTACATAGAACAGAGCGAGATTGTCAGGGTTGCTTTAAAGCCAAGCATGAGAACTTAATCTCTCCTCCTTCAAAACGTAAGATTCTGATACAGTCTGAAATTCAGGAAACGCTTAAAGACTTTTTTCAAAGAACAAACCACCAAAGACACAAACAACACGTTATTGATTATTGAACACGTCCTGGCTGGCTATGAACCACCTCAAAATGCCTTTTGAGAGGTTACAATGAAGCAAATAAATATAATAATTAATCATTTTCCCCTGCCAATCCCCCCCCCCCAACTGCCTCTGTGCCCTCCCAGTGACTGAACAGAGGCCATTCTATCTCCTGGAGGCTGGGGCATGATGGGAGTTGTAGGATGAGCAGAAAGGCCAAGAGATGTGTCTAAGAGGACGGTTCACAGTCATTACATGACCTCGCAGCATGAGTTCTGCTTCCGTGCCTGTGGGATAGAAAACAGAGTGATTGATTAGCAATTACTATATCAATTGCACACTGAGGAGGCTACCTCGGTGATGAAAATGAGTTGTAATAAAGAGTTTTAAAAAGGCAGAGGCTGCGGATCTGTAAGTAACCGCACCGTCCCGGATCCCTTTTCATCAGAGCTCAAGATCCGAACCACGTTCTTTACACACACATTTGTGGTCACCCTCCCTTCACATTTCTAACTGTCGATCTGGAACTATAATTCTTCAAGTTTTACAGGTGAAACATCCATGCAGCATCTGCACACCAACTATTTGATCTCAATCAGTTTCATCAGGAACTGCATTTAGATCTTGAGTTCCACAGTGTTGTTTCAAAGTAGCCTACATTGTTGTTTTGAACTATGTACCGTGAGCAAATATTATAGCAAATGGTGTTCAACTGTAGCATACCTGTGTTTAGTTTCAATCAACGCACATACTTTGCCTAGTGACACGCGCTGCTGAGTTTTTGGCCACGAGAGAAAAATGCAACGATTCGCACAATCATCCTAAAATCTAAAGAAATTAGGTGTTGTTACAGTAACATTATACTATGCAATTATATTTGGTTCTGTTATGTAGGATACTATCATTATGTGATCTTGCAGACATTGATTCAGCTTTAATATAACTAACAGAGCACCATTCACCATTCGTAGTAGCCTGTTCTCTGAGCTACCGAACGAATAGAGCAGTAGAAAGTAAAGTAGAGAATCCTTCACAAGCAGAAGCTTCTAAACTGTCAAGAAGAAAAGTCGGATCAGCAGCCACTCCGTTTTAATAAAAGCCTTGCAAATGAAAGTTGCACTAAAAGTAGCCCAAGTTTCATCTAACATGCAATGACAGTTTGAACCGGAGAGCTCAGTCCACAGTCACTACAGTACTTACAGTCTTATAAAAGGCTTTAGACTGGTTCCCCAGGTGTTCAGACTTCTGCACCAGATCATCCAGCTTCTCCCCTCTTTCCAACAGAGACTCCATGGTGTTGTGCTGCAGAGACAATCACACCACACTTCATATACAGCATCACACCAACCACAAGCACTAGCACTGTTAGACATGCAGTAGTGCAAGTTTCAGCTTCCTATATGGGGAAAATCATGTTAGAGTCCATAGCAAAAGAAAGTAAGGTTGAGAATCCAGAGTAGAGCCAGTTTTTCACACAAATCTCCAACTGACAAACAGTTGATTTACGCTAGAGGCAATTATATGAGCTTATCTCAAGTTTGCCCATTATGTGAGAGATTCTCAGAGATGTGGTTATGTCAGGGAGTGTCGACTGAAGAGACTTACCAGAATAATCTTTGTCTCGTCCAGTTCAGCCTGCACTTTGGTCATAGCATCTGCCTCTCTGGGGTTCTGAGGAGAAAACAGACTCTGTCAAACTATCACAATTATGGATATTCAAGTGTTCTTCAAAGTTATTTAATTGTATGTGTAATGTTTGTTGTGTGTCATTTTAGAGAGGATGTCATGTGTACCTGGTACTTGGCCAGGTGGATGTCCAGAGCTTTGTAGTTGATGGTTTCGGGGTTTCCAGATGGCCAGTCTATGCTGTCCACTTGTCTGGAGAACTCCTCTAGCACCTGCATGATCAAACATCAAACCGTTAAATCAGGATTTCATAAACTATGGGTCGAGACCCAAAGTGGGTCCTGGTCATGTGAGAGGTGGGTTGCAAATTATGAGAATACATCTATAATCATACACCATTTCTTCTTAATTTGGAGGACCCCTGCATTAAATGCTGAAACAGATACCGAAAGGGCCTGGTGAGGAGCAATAACTCTGGAAGAAAACTTGAGACGAACAAGACCCAGACCAGAGTAATATTCTCCACTTGTTGCTAAGGGAATAATGTATCTCTCTGCACATCATCTCTACCCACCTTGTCTAGTAGTGTGAAGGCGACCCTTTGAGGGTACTCGCTGTCTGCTATCACCACTGCACTCAGACTGTCATTCCTCACATACACGTGGCACAGGTACTCTGGAGGGAGAGGGTAGGAATTATAGGAATAACCTCCTGTTAGCAGGTCGAAGACAGCACGTCTTTCTCCAGACTCCACCGTCACCCGCTTTTACATCTTTAACTTATAACATGGACGCGGGGTTCTCCCACAGCACAAGTGCAGAACAGGACAATCGCTTCAGCAACAAGTAGAAGAAACTTCTAACTGGTCAGTTTTATCTCCATCTCTTCATTCAAAGACTCAGTCATGGACACTCTTACTGACAGTTGTGGCTGCTTTGTGTGATGTATTGTTGTCTCTACCTTCTTGCCCTTTGCGCTGTTGTCTGTACCCAACAATGTTTGCACCCTGTTTTGTGCTGCTACCATGTTGTGCTGCTGCCATGTTGTTGTCATGTTATGTTGCTACCATGCTGTGTTGTCATGTGTTGCTGCCTTGCTATGTTGTTGTCTTAGGTCTCTCTTTATGCAGTGTTGTGTTGTCTCTCTTGTAGTGATGTGTGTTTTGTCCAATATTTTTTATTTTATTTTCAATCCCAGCCCCCGTCCCCGGAAGGAGGCCTTTTGCCTTTTGGTAGTCCGTCATTGTAAATAAGAATTTGTTCTTAACTGACTTGCCTAGTTAAATAAAGGTTCAAAATAATAATAATCAGAACACCGCCAAATGTTATGGCCCAGTGTGTAAGGAGTTCACCTTGTTCTTTGACTGAGGCTCGGCTGCCGTGTGCAGAACGCTCCACAATCAAGGCGCTGGTGAAGGTCATGAACTCTTGCACACTGCCAAAACCAAACACACAGACAATGGTGAAAACAGTGTTGGTGTTCTTGTCAATTCTAATGAATTCTGTTAAACCATGACAGGTTTAAGATAGGATACTATTAATGACAGGGAAGTCATCTTCTCCTTCATCTGCACTGATGTACAAGAACTGGACAGGTGACAGAATATTCCCAGTCAGAGTCCATCGCACATTGTTTTCATATATCTTGTCTTCAGATCAGTGGAGATTGAGGGAAGGAATCCCCTTTAGACTATTAAAATGCACCCAGGTGCCAAGAGGAAGACCCACCTGGAGCGTTGGAAGAAGCTAAAGGAGGATAGGTCATAGGCAGATTTAAGGAGGTTGGATTTAGTCGCTCCTTTGTGGAGGACGCTGAGGCTGTACAGCTTCATGATGACGCAGGGACAGAGAGTCACAGGGCTAGGGATGATAGGCGTGTCCCCGCGCAGAAGCCTCAAAACAACAACAACCACAATGCCAAGAGGTCTCAATGCCTGCCTGCCAAGAAAAGGAAACAATTCAAATCACATGAGCCAAAGCAAACCAAGCATATAGCCACAAAGGACATGCTCTGTAAGATAGCCTACTACACACAGTGCCACATATTCTACAATCTAAACGACTGCTAAACTAGTTAACATTACCACGATAGAATCACAGACGGAACAAGGGTTAGTTAATCATATCTTTGAAATAAGTCGACATGCACCGCTTCGTCATATACTGTATCTTCATCAATATAGCTGGTTAGTTAGTTAGCTCACACCGATTGCTAGCTAGATAGCTAAATTATTTATTTTAGTTTCCTGGCGAGATGGGGAGCAATTTGACAGTGGATGAATGAATCGAAATGCGATCCCACTTCATAGAGAGCTGGCTAACGTTACAACAACTGATGTTCTTTCGACGACGGAGTTAGCTAAAGTTAATTTGTCGTACTTACTTACCAGATAAGACTGCACTGTTTGACATATGTTGAGAATAAAATATCAACTGAATTAGTCCATAACTACAGAACGTTCACAAATGTAGTTTATTTCTAGCCACTCCAACCACGTCACGATATAAGCAATGTCCCACAGGATAATAGTTCCGGAATGCAACACCGCCTCATCTTCTTCTTCTATGATATCATGGCGGTCCGCAAACAATCGTTAAAGTGCGTGCTGGAATGATCTGCCCAATTCTGTACTACCATGAAAATAAAATTCAAAACCAAATAAATCCCTAACTTCTACCACACCCTCCCCAACCCCATAGAACTAGATCTATATCATGTTGAAACACTCCACCCGTAGGATTGTTCAGTATGTCAACAACCATTTCAACAGTAACATCTGTTACCCCCAATATCTCTTTTGGAGTCTCCACAATAACCTTCAACCTGGCATTTCTGCTTTCCACAACCAAAGTTATATTGATAACCTTACCAATAAAACCTATGAAGTCAACTTTATTCATTCAAAGTGTCATTTGACACCGCACATTAATGAGCTCAAGATTTCTGAACAGGCCTCAAAACCATGCCAGGACCATCAGAAGCACCAGTCCTGACAGTAGGTCCACTTACTACAGGTACATCCATTTAAGCTCCATCAGTCCCCACTGTAGTTCTACCAACATGTTTTCTGGCCTCTGCATACGACACATCATGACTGATCCTATATCTCTGAGCCTCTCTCTGTACCTGGCATCCACCAAATTCTGCACTGTGTTCTCCTCACAATTAGTGCACTTAACCTTCACATTGCTTCCACATTCACAGTAATCATGTGCCCCTCCATACTTGGCACATATTTTCTTTCCTTTACATTGAGCAGCTGCATGTCCCATTCTTTGGCATTTAAAACACTGCACTGCAAATTATACAAATTCTCTAACGTTGAAACTCAGGAATCCTTTCTCTACTTTTCCCAGCAAGACTCTCAAACCTCAGCATCACTGATAAGCTTTCACTTATTTGACCCTCTTTCCTACTGATCAACCTTTTGGCCTCAATCACTCTGCCTCCCTTCACATTTTCTTTAATATAATCTGTGGACATAGATATTGGGACATCAGTGATGACTACCCTCAACCTAGCATAAGCACCAAGGAAATGGCTTTTAATCTTCTTCCAATTAAGCTTTTCCATTTTCAAAATCTTCTCTTGCTGAGCCTGGCTACCACACAATATTAACAATCTACCATTTCCAATGAACCCGGCTAATTTCACTTCACCTACCTCTTTCTCTCAGGCATTAGTTAGTCGGACAGGGTGTGAGGCTCTGAGGTCTCATCAAACACTATCACCACTTTCCACTCCAACACATCAATACTCTTGCTTCCTACCTTGGCCCTCTTTATGCTTTCTTTACTAGACACTCCACTGCTTTCTGTATGTAATATCATGATCTCTCTTCTTCCTATGTCTTTCCACAACCGACCACTCCGGCCCTGGACCCTCATTCTATGGTGTGGTAGAAATTGGGCAGATCATTCCAGCACAGTAGGTGGTGGCATGCACGTTAACAATTGTTTGCAGACCGCCATGATATCATAGAGCTTAAAAGGTCAATCCATCATCTGCAATGGCCATGCAGCATTTACAGTGATACAGCCTCTGCAGAAGTCAAGCCATTCATACTTCTTGCGCATCACAGAGATGTTGTGAAAGAAGTGAGTTTGTGTTTATACAGGACCTCCCACCACTACCTACCATCAACCAATCATGTCAATGCAGAGATATTTTTATTTAACTAGGTAAGTCAGTTAAGAACAAATTCTTATTTACAATGACGGCCTAGGAACAGTGGGTTAACTGCCTTGCTCAGGGGCAGAATTATAGATTTTTACCTTGTCAGCTCAGGGATTCAATCTAGCAAACTTTCGGTTACTGGTCCAACGCTTTAACCACTAGGCTACCTGCCACCTCAGTGCCCTTCACATTGTTTCAAAATTTGGGAGGCCCACAGCAATGCGGTACGGAACTCAATTTGGCCTCAGTGTGCCTCCGGATGCTCTGCAATTATGTCACACCCTCCATACGGAGTTTCCGACCACACTTTCTGATCAAGCATAAATCGCCTCTTATGGTGGATCATAACCATTGAGAATGATAAAGGCCTCTGGTGGCCAAAATGCCATTTTAGCATTGGCAGTGCCATTGAGGGCTTCCACTATACTTCTGCCATTTTAAAGTAGTCAACTGGGTGGGGATTCCTACGGGTTGCAGCCTCAATGGCGCTGCCCATGCTGTGACAGACGCTATAATGAAACAGCTATAAAGAGGAGTCCTATATCTATCTCTATGATCAGAACCCATTGGTGGGTGGGTGATGGCTGATTCATTGTGAGAACCATGTCTTAAGACTGCATCCAGACAGACCAATGATTTAGATAAACACTACATGACTGATAGGGGGCGCTGTGTTGAAGCCAGCATGTCTCCATCTTGGCACTCCCCAGCATTATAAAAAATATTTTGGAATCTATAGAAATGCATTTATTAATGTCTACATTTGTTTTTGCCACATTTATTCGATTACAGACACCTTAAATGCATACTTTTAAATTATATTATGTGAGCTAAACATAAAAATACAAAATGAAAAAAAAAAATGTTTTCCTTCCAGTATAATTTTTTGGAGATGACTAATGTTACAACAAAAACATATTTAAATATATGTAACTTTGTCCTTGAAAAATGTAATTGAAATACTGTAGAATTTCAATCATTCCTATGGAGGACTGCTAATTTCACTTCACCTACCTCTTTCTCTCAGGCATGAGTTAGTTGGACAGGGTGTAAGTGAGGCCCTGTGGTCTCATCCAACACTATCACCACTTTCCACTCCAACACATCACTACTCTTGCTTCCTACCTTTTTCTCTTTATGCTTTCTTTACTAGACGCTCCACTGCTTTCTGTATCATGATCTCTCTTCTTCCTATGTCTTTCCACAACCGACCATTCCGGCCCTTGACCCTCATCCTCCCGCTCCATACCATCAGAACTGACACCCATATTGTTCGCATTCCAGCACAGCTGTTGCTTCTCAAACTTGTTCTCCATTTCCTCCATTTCGTCCACACTACTCGCCGTCATTTCCCATTAACCTCTTACCACATTTCTGCAATAACAAAACAAGTTTCAACGATATCAAACAATTCTCACTTGTGGTCAAACAATCGGTCACCTGCAATGCTGATCCATCTTCTTCCTGTTAGAAAAATGCGCACTTTTTTCGCACATGCGTAAATCTGAGATTTAAGCGTGGTAAGGTGGTACCATGAGAAGAACATCAATGGAGTGATTGCTCTACCGCCTCATCTTCTTCTTCTATGATATATTGACGATCGCACAAATTAATGTGCATCCTGCCACCTACTGTGCGAGATGGAATCAGGATTCCCAAAAAACTGAACAAACTACCAAAAATAAATACATTTTTAAATCAAACAACTTTTCTGTTAAAAAATAAAACATCTGGTCCCTACACAGGCTCAAGGGGAACCCGGTAGGACGGGGTTCAGTACCCCTTCCAAGTCTTCAGATGTAAAATCCTTAGGTCCCAAAAACCTTTCTGCCGCAGCCACAATAACGTCCAGTTTCTTAGACTTCTTTGAGACGTGTGTCGTACAGTTTATAACTGTGGCAAAGAACGCCACAAAATCCACCTTTTTAATACACAAAGTATCTTGGCAGCAAACATTCTTATTATTCTTTAAAAATGCCTTCCTCACCATCTTAAATAAGCATGCTCAATTCAAAAAATGTAGAACCAGGAACAGATATAGCCCTTGGTTCTCTCCAGACCTGACTGCCCTTGACCAGCACAAAAACATCCTATGGCGTACTGCATTAGCATCGAATTGCCCCTGTGATATGCAACTTTTCAGGGAAGATAGGAACAAATATACACAGGCAGTTAGGAAAGCTAAGGCTAGCTTTTTCAAACAGAAATTTGCATCCTGTAGCACGAACTCAAAAAAGTTCTGAGACACTGTAAAGTCCATTGAGAATACCTCCTCCCAGCTGCCCACTGCACTGAGGCTAGGAAACACTGTCACCACCGATAAATCCACTATAATTGAGAATTTTAATAAGCATTTTTCTACGGCTGGCCATGCTTTCCATCTGGCTACCCCTACCCCGGTCAACTGCCTGGCACCCACCACAGCAACTTGCCCAAGCCTCCCCCATAGACCGGGTAGTGTGGACCCCTGGCTTTCTATCCCAACCACCTTCTTCTTCAGGAGGAGCCCACCGGCACAGACGGGGAAGCAAGGCTCCACTTCCCCCAGAAGCAGACGAGGGCAAGCGGATGGAGCCTGTTGTTGTGGTGGGCCGGTCCTGTGTTGGGGACTTTTGTCATGTCCCTGTCACTGTGGAGGGGGTGCCCTGCTCTGCCCTGGTGGACACTGGGTCCACAGTAACCCTGGTGAGGCCAGATATTGTGCCAGGTTGGACTCAGTGTGAGCCCACAACTGTGCAGCTCCGCACAGTCACAGGTGAGCTGGCACCCATGAAAGGGAAGGGAATAATGACTCTGACAGTAGGGGGCAGGTCTGTGCGTCATCCTGTGTGGGTGTTGGCTGTGCAGGATCCTTGTATACTGGGGTTGGACTTTCTTAGGAGCACAGGCTGCCAGTTAGACCTAAATGGGGGCACACTGAGCTTCCAGGGAGGGCCGGCATTCACCATGGCCCCCCCTAATGTCACATTCACTCAACCCAACAAACCCTTTACTCCAACAGTTAAAGCAGCAGAGACTCATGGCTGCCCCCCTCCCCCACGTCTGTGTGTGACTTTTCCCCAGCCCCCCTGTCACATACGGCTGTGTGTTACATTCCCCCAGCTACCTCCACGACACAGCCCTCTGTGAGCCCGGGCCGCACCCCCCCAGCCCAGCTACCCCAGATGGGAGAGGAGAAGACACTGTCTGCAGTGAGGGAGATATGGGGGAGGAACTGTGTTGGTCTTGACCCCGAGCAGCAGGAACGGTTGTGGCAGTTGCTGTTTGAATTCAGAGACAGCTTTGCGCTGAGTGAGGAAGAGGTGGGTCAGATTCATCTGGTGCAGCATGAGATCGACACAGGTGATGCTCGACCCATCAAGATGCGTCCCCGCCGTATCCCGCTGGCACGCCAGGAGGCGGCAGGCAAGGCTGTGTTGGAGATGCAGCGGGCAGACTTCATCGAGCCCTCAGACAGCCCCTGGGCGGCGCCAGTCGTCATGGTTCCGAAGAAGGCAAGCTGAGGTTCTGTGCGGACTACAGGCGGCTGAATGAGGTAACCAGGAAGGACTCATACCCCATACCACGTATTGATGAGTCGCTGGACCTGGTTAGGAGGTCCTCCTGGTTCTCCTCACTAGACATCCACAGTGGCTACTGGCAGGTGCCCCTCTCCCCAGAGGCCAGAGCCAAAACTGCGTTCTCCACTAACAGAGGACACTGGCAGTGGCCGCAGGTCTGAAGCTCCACCCCGAGAAGTGCCACTTCATGAGGAGAGAGGTGTCCTTCTTGGGCCACCGAGTGGGGAAGGAGGGGATCAGCACCATGGAGGACAAGGTGGGGCTGTCCGAGACTGGCCCACCCCCACCGACCAGCGTCAGCTGAAGAGCTTCCTGGGCCTGGCCTCGTACTACAGGAGGTTTGTACTGGGCTTCTCAAGCGTCGCTGCTCCCCTGAACCGCCTGCTGCCGAAGGACAAGGCTTTCACTTGGACAGTGGAGTGTGAGGAGGCCTTCAACACCCTCAAACGTGCACTGATCGAGGCCCCCGTGCTCGCCCCCCCTGACCTCACCTTGCCCTTTATCCTGGACACAGACGCGAGCAATGTGGGCATGGGTGGGGTGCTGGCCCAGGTGGGGCCAGAGGGGGAGAGAATGGTGGCGTACTTCAGCAAAACATTTGACAAACATGAGCGCCGCTACTGTGTCACCCGGCGGGAGCTCTTGGCTGTTGTGGCTTCCGTCAAACACTTCAAGTACTACCTGGGTGGCCTGCCCTTTACTGTAAGGACTGTCCACTCTGCTCTCCAGTGGCTCATGTCTTTCAGAGAGCCAGAGGGGCAGGTGGCACGCTGGTTGGAGGAGCTTCAGCCGTATGACTTCACAGTGGTGCACAGGGCAGGGGCACGCCACTCCAACGCCGACGCCATGTCCCGTCGGCCCTGTACTGCTGACGGCTGCCGTCACTGTGAGCGGAGAGAGGAACGGGAGAGAGAGCTGTGTGCAGAGGAGGGGGTCTGTGCCACAGTGTGTCGGGCGAGCGGGCCTGTCTGCTGTGAGCTGCAGACTGTCGACGTGGCTGAATGGGGGCAGCAGCAGGGACGGGACACAGACCTACAGCCAGTGCTACAGTGGGTAGAGGCGAAGGTGAGGCCACCATGGGAAGAGGTGACAGCGCTCTCACTCGCGACCAAAGGGTTGTGGTCAAAGTTTGAGCGACTGCGGCTGGCTGATGGCGTGCTACAGCGGGCATGGAAGGAGTCAGCTACGGGAGAGGAGAGGTGGCAGGTGGTGGTCCCAAAAGCATTGCGGGAGGCTGTGCTCCAGAGTACTCATGGGGGGTGGGGACTGGACACTTTGGGGTCACAAAAACACTGCGCCGCCTCCGTCAGGGCTTTTACTGGGGGCAGCACAAGAGGGATGTGGAAGACTTTTGCCGCCGCTGTGACAACTGCACAGCGAGAAAGGGCCCCCCAGGCCGCTCTCATGCTGAGCTCCAACAGTTCCCAGTTGGGGCTCCCATGGAGAGGGTGGGAGTGGATGTAGTTGGGCCGTTCCCCACCACAGACAGTGGAAACCGCTGGGTGCTCACGGCCATGGACTATTTCACAAAATGGCCCGAGGCCTATGCTCTGCCTGACCAGGAGTCAGAGACCATCGTCGACGCCCTGACAGCGGGAATGTTCAGCAGGTTTGGAGCTGCGGAGTTGTTACGGGATTTTTGTGTTTAATGACTAAAATATGTATACATTTGACTTAGAATTATAACTCATAAATGTTGAATGTTATGTGTTCCTAGTTAGAAAGAATGGGTTTATCTTCAGACAGGCTAGAATGATGTCTACCCAGGGAGGGGAAAGACCTTGAGTTGGTTGTAGATAGTTGAACAGGTGGCAGACAGTAATGAGAACTTGAACTGTATTGCCATTGTATCCGAGAGGAGGTTGGACATTAAAACCTATGACATCATCTTTATTATATAACCTGATGTAAAATGTATTATGATCAGTACTCTCGAGAATAAACGCTATTGATTGATTGATTTTAAGACTGGTATCTGTCCATTCTATGCAGATAATTATCTTACAAATTCTTATTTATGGGCAGAGTGTTTTAATTGAATTGGTTAATAAACAGGAATCAAAATTCCTTTAACAGGAGTCCATCCACAGCGACCAAGGCAGAAACTTTGAGTCCCGTGTGTTCGCCACCATGTGTGAGAGGCTGGGTATGCACAAGACCCGCACTACTCCTCTCCATCCTCAAAGTGATGGCCTTGTGGAGCGCTTCAACAAAACGCTTGGACAGCAGCTGGCCATCGTCTCTGCCAAACACCAGCGTGACTGGGACAAGCACCTGCCTATGGTCCTCATGGCATGCCGCTCCGCCGTCCAAGACTCCACCTCCTGCCCGCCTGCCCTCCTCATGCTGGGGAGAGAGATCCGCACCCCTGCGGAGATGGCGTTTGGTCGGCCCCTGGATAGCCCTCATGTTCCCCCGGGGCCGGAGTATGCTCGGAGACTCCAGGACCGCCTGGAGACAGCCCACACCTTCGCCAGAGAGCAGCTGGTGAATGCAGGTGTGAGGCAGAAAAGGAACTATGACGTGCACACCCGGGGAAGGCACTTTCTGGCTGGGGAGCTGGTCTGGGTCTACAGCCCCCTAAGGAAAAAAGTTGGACAGTCACTGGGTGGGACCCTGCAGCGTCCTGGAGAGGGTAGGGGAGGTTGTTTACCGGGTGCAGCTTCCTCCCAGGGGGAGAAATGTGGCACTGCACCGGGACAGGTTAGCCCCATATAGAGGGGCCTCTGCTCCCCAAACCCCAGGGACCCCCACAATTCCACTCTCTGGCAATGACATTATCCAGGCACCCAACCCCAGGTGCCGCAGACAAGGCTCCAGACAGCCCACTCCCCCTGTCTCCCTCCCTGTGTCACTGCGTGGTTCCCCGGAGCCATATTATTTATTTGGCGTGGGCTACGGCCAAACAGTAGCCTGTGTAAAGTTGGGATAATAAACCGTCAATTCGTAAACTCAACCCTCTGTCTGGACAATTGTTCCTTTATGATCTTGTCAGGTCATTACAGTATAATTATTAGCTTCCATTCAGTCCACGCATAAAACTGCTTAGCCAGACCAAATATATACACTCCTTTCTTGAAACATGACTATCTTAACAGCCTTTATATCTATTATAGACATGTTTGCGCAGTGGCGAATCTATAGGCCTTCAGTGTGTGACAGGTTTGTGAGTCTGAAAGGACAGAAACCGTAATCCTGGCGCACGTAGGAGAGGGCACTTTTTGTAAAACCCAAAGGGCCAGTGGTGTAGTGGAGGGTATATGCAGGCATTGCTTATACTCACTTCTCAATCCCTACTGATGCGTGTCAAAGTAGTGTAGTTGTGGTGTACGATTTATCAATTATGTAGTACAATAGAGAAATCATACACAAAGTAGCCTACATAATCGCAAAGCACGTGAAATATCACACACACAGCCTAGTTTCAGCTGAATATCATCTGCAGGCAGCAAGAGTATGCAGCTCTCAACTGGTTTTAGCATGGAGCAGCTCACATAAGAATGACATCGGTAGCCGGTAGAGTAGGAAAGACTTTCAACTTATGATATCTACCAGTAAATGCTAACTAAGGCAACAATGGGTAGGCAAACCAGGTATTGAAAAAGTTTTGTCCAAAGTGCTGATTAGTAGGCTATTTGTGATGTGCAATTGATATCATGCTCTGTTTGGATCAGAGCATGATGTAAGAATTTCCACGACAGGTGCATGTGACAAATACAATTGTATTTTATTTATCTAGTGGAAATCGGGTCAGGTGGCCAATGTAGAAATCACTCCATCATTTCCTGGTTGATACAATTCTACACTGTTCGCTCTATTTCAGTTTATGTGGGAAAACAAGCATTGAATAGTGTAGGGAATTATTGTGACATCTAAGTCGCTGTGAAATATATTTTCAAAAACATAGAACATTGTTTTTACAGCTGTTTGAAGCTGGTGGACAAAAATTAAAGTAAAAGGCTCAAGTGGGAGTATTGGCCATATTACAGGGAAATGGGATGTGGGGGAGGGGGAGATTGGTTTTGAATGCAGCCTACTGCTGTTGAAATTCACCTAGCTTCCACACAGGGGAGGATTTCGTAGAAATTCTAGGTGTCCCA
The DNA here is from genome assembly GCF_016432855.1 of Salvelinus namaycush. Taxonomy (NCBI): domain Eukaryota; kingdom Metazoa; phylum Chordata; class Actinopteri; order Salmoniformes; family Salmonidae; genus Salvelinus; species Salvelinus namaycush. Next base: position 34,337,927 of record NC_052324.1, on the reverse strand, counting down.
CATTTTAGTGAATTAAATATCACCAGCTAGCTAGCTTCATATTAGCTAGCTATCTTGATGTATATATCATTGTAAACTAAAAACACGAACCCCAAATGCATTTGCAGCTAGCTAATTGACAACCATGGAAGAGGGTGAAAAGATTAGCAGCTTCAGCTGTCAGAGCAGGGAGAGAGTAGGGTAGGCTAACATTACTCTGGATAGGGCAGGTACCTATGTGAAAATATTTTCCAGTTCTAGTCAGCAAGGAAAACTATGAGAACAGAGAGATATGGCAACACCATATTCAGTCCTGTCTCATTTGAGTATAATCAAGCCTGTCTCTTTGTGATGTTTTCTGTCCTACATTTTACATTTTCAAATTTTATCCAGAGCGACATACAATTAGTCCATTCATCTTAAGATAGCTAGGTGGGACAACACATCACAATCTTATTCAAGAACATTTTCCCTTAAAAAAGTATTTATCAGCAAAGTAAGTGCAAGTGGGGAAAAGAGAAGTGCCTTTTTGGGGGGGAGGGGTGGCGGGGGGGGGGGGGGGGGGGGGGGGGGGGGGGTCAGGTGCGCCGTGAGACTACACGTCAAAGAGGTAGGGTTTCAGAAGTTTTTGAAAGATGGGCAGGGACTCTGCTGTTCTGACTTTAGAGGGAAGCTAGCCCAATAATGGACTAAAGGAGCCTAATATTACTCCTTATAGTCCAAGGACCTTTCATGTTCTGTTTAAAGGCGAATTGGCTCTGGAAGCCAAAACAGCCAAATACTCCATCTTATTGTGAATCGATTCTCAATTGCGGGTACAGTTCTAGAAACCTAGATCCCTCTACTTTCATATCACAACAAAATAATTTCACAAACACAAAATACACAACTGTACACTGTTTTAAAACTTCTTCGGGATTGGTGTCCCTTCCACAGGACGGTTGAGCTAACGTAGGCTAATGTGATTAGCATGAGGTTGTAAGTAACAAGAACATTTCCAAGGATATAAACATATCTGATATTGGCAGAAAGCTTACATTCTTGTTAATCTAACTGCACTGTCCAATTTACAGTAACTATTATAGTGAAAGAATACCATGCTATTGTTTGAGGAGAGTGCACAATTTTGAACATGAAAAGTTATTAATAAACAAATTAGCCACATTTAGGCAGTCTTGATACAAACTTTTGAACGGAAATGAAATGGTTCATTGGATCAGTCTAAAACTTTACACATATACTTGTGCCATCTAGTGGCCAAAACCTAATTGCACCTGGGCTGGAATAACACATTATGGCCTTTCTCTTGCATTTCAAAGATGATGGCACAAAAAAAATACAAAAGAGCAGTTGGTTTTGTCTTTGTATTATCTTTTACCAGATCTATTGTGTTATATTCTACTACATTCCTTTCACATTTCCATAACCTTCAAAGTGTTTCCTTTCAAATAGTACCAAGAATATGCATATCCTTGCTTGAGGGCCTGAGCTGAAGGCAGTGAGAAATGGGTATGTCATTTTAGACGAAAATTGAAAAAAGGGGCTAATCCTTAACCAGTTTTAACATAGTTGCAGTCAACAGTATTTTTCAGTGACAACACGTTTGTGGCATCCATCTTCCTTTTACACACTGGTGTTTGGAGACGCAGATAGCTAATTAAAACAGATAGTACATTCAGTCTTCAGGCTGTTTTCTGTAAACAAGCGCAGTAACATGGAAATATGGCCATGTGGGAACCCTAACCCTATAAAGGTGCATATCAACCTTGTGTTTAAAAAGAATTCTCGCTGATTTAAAAGATAAGGTCCTTATGCTTCCAAAACCGTACCACAAGCAATGCGTGTTAATGTTCAGACCGAGCATCGGGGCTCTTAACAAACTCCCCCGTACAAAATACATCTTTATCGAATGACTCTTATGTGTAACGTAATGGAACTGAGAGTCATGATCAAGGGCTAGGGGGAAGTTTGTACCACCATTGGGGTGCCAGGACTGAGAAGAGCTTAGACTGGGCTGAGCGGGAGCTGCCCTCCAGTAGGGTTGGGGGGCCAAGAGACCGTAGGTGACAGAACGGAGTGCTCCGGTTGGGATGTAGGGTTTCAACATATCAGATACAGAGAGCTGTGAAACCCTGTCTGCAGATGAAGAAGTCCCAAATGAATGTCCCAAGAGAATAAGGGTACATCCTTGTATACTTTGGGTTATACAGTGCCATCATAAAGTATTGATACCCCTTGACTTTTTCCACATTTTGTTGTGTTTCAGCCTGAATTTGAAATGGATTACATTGAGATGTATTTGTCACTGGCCTACACACAATACTCCATAATGTCAAAGTGGAATTAGAGTTTTAGAATTAAAAAAAAAGAATTACAATGAAAATCTGAAATGTCTTGAGTCAATATTCAACCCCTTTGTTATGGCAAGCCTAAATAAGTTCAGGAGTAAAAATATGCTTAACTAGTCACATAATAAGTTCCATGGACTCACTCTGTGTGCAATAAGTGTTTAACATGATTTCTGAATGACTACCTCATCTCTCTACCCCACACATACAATTATCTGTAAAGTCCCTCAGTCAAGCAGTGAATTTCTAACACAGATTAAACAACAAAGACCAGGGAGGTTTTCCAATGCTTCGCAAAGAAGTACACTTATTGGTAGATGAGTAAAAAACAGACGTTGAATATCCCTTTTTTTATGTTTTTTTATTTAACCTTTATTTAACAAGGCAAGTCAGTTAAGAACAAATCCTTAGTTACAATGACGGCCTTCCAAAAGTGGGCTGGGATTAAAAATAAATATGTAGGACAAAACAGACATCACGACAAGAGAGACACCACAACACTACATAAAGAGAGACCTAAGACAACAACACAGCATGGCAGCAACACACAGCAAAAACATGTTGTATGTGGAGGATGAGGGCTGCAGTAGGTATCTCAGATGGGGGGGAGTGAGGCCTAAATATTTTTATAAATAAGCATCAACCAGTGGTTCTTGCGATGGGTTTACAGAAATGACCAGTTTGAAGAGGAGTATAGAGTGCAGTGATGGGTCCTATAAGATGGGCGAATAGTAAAGAACATCTAGCCGCTCGAGAGCACCCTTACCTGACGATCTATAAATTACGCCTCTGTAATCTAGCATGGGTAGGACGGTCAGGATTGAGCATTTGGGTATTCCCTTTGTGACAGGCAGTGGTTAAGACAGCAGATGTTCTGACTTTATACACTGCATTCTTTGAGAGGCCACAGACCCCTCAGAGACACCAATACTCCTTAGCCGGCCCACAAGAATGGAATGGTCTACCGTATCAAAAAGCTTTGGCCATGTCAATAAAAAATAGCAGCACATTGCTTAGAATCAAGGGCAATGGTGACATCATTTAGGACCTTTAAGTTTGTGGCGACACATTCATAAGGGCAGGTAGTGATTGGAGTGTTGGGCCAGTAACTGAAAGTTTGCTAGATCAAATCCCTGAGCTGACAAGGTAAAAATCTGTTGTTCTGCCCCTGAACAAGGCAGTTAACCCACTGTTCCTAGGCCGTCATTGTAATTAAGAATTTGTTCTTAACTGACTTACCTAGTTAAATTCAAAAAAAGAAACCTCAGTGGATTCTGGACTGCATATCAGAGAGAATACTATAGACATCAAGAAAGCCAGTCAGTTGTTTATTGACAAGTTTTTCCAACACTTTTGATAAAAAGGGCAAAATAGAAATTGGCCTATGATAGTTAGGCCAATTAAATAAACGACGCACTGGCTGCCTTCCAAGCAATGGGAACCTCCCCAGAGAGGAGAGACAGGTTAAAAAGGTCAGAGATAGGCTTGGCGATGATATGGGCTGCAACCTTTAAGAAGAAAGGATCTAAACTATCTGACCCAGATGTTTTTTGGGGTGAAGTTTAAGAAGCTCCTTTAGCACCTCTGACTCAGTGACTGCCTGCAGGGAGAAACTTTGTAGCGGGGCAGGGGAAAAAGAGGGAGGAGCATCTGGGCTAGTCACATTAGAAGGGGTGGGAGATGAGGAAATTTTGGACGGGCATGGAGGCACTGCTGAGTCAAATAGGAATCATGACTTAATGAAGTGGTGATTAAAGAGCTTAGCCATGTGCTCCTTGTCAGTCATAACCACATCATCCAAATTAAGGGACATGGGCAGCTGTGAGGAGGAGGGTTTATTCTCCAGGTCTTTATCTGTTTTCCAGAACGTCTTGGGTTAGACCCACAGAGAGAGAACTGCTCCTTAAAGTAACTAACTTTGGCCTTCCGGATAGCCTGGGTGTACTTATTTCTCATTTGCCTGAACGAGAGCCAGTCAGCCTGAGTATGAGTGTGCCGAGCCTTTCGCCAAATGCAATTATTGAGGTGGAGTAACTCTGCCAGATCACGGTCAAACCAGGGTCTGAACCTATTTTTAATTCTCATTTTAATTGTAATTTTCTTGTTAATAACAATACCACTGAAAATATCAAAAAAGAAGGTTCAAGCGTCTTTGACAGAGGATCAAGCTGACTCTATACCAATTTACAGAGGCCAGGTCTTGAAGGAAGGTTTGTCATTAAAGTTTTTTAGCAAGCGTCTATGACAAATCAGGACAGGTCGTTTAACTGAGCAGCCATTACGAACATAGGCTGTAAAACAGTGATCACTAAGGTCATTAAAGAAAACACCAGACTGGTACCTATCAGGATTATTTGTGAGGATAACATCAAGGAGAGTAGCCTTTTCCGGATGTTTGGACTCAAACCTTGTGGGATTGGTAATAATCTGAGAAAGATTGAGGGAGTCCCGTTGCTTTAGGACTTTAGGAAGATCTGCTTGCCGAAAAAGGTTATAACCAGAAAGGTTAACATCAGTGTTCAAAACACTCTTACTTAACCACGTCTCAGTAATGACCAACACATCTGGATTGGAGCTGTGGACCCACACTTTCAATTGATCAATTTGAGGTAATAAACTTCTAGTGTTAACGTGCAGAAAACCCAGGCTTTTATGTTTGTAAATTAATTTGGTCAAGCTTTGTAGCCTGTTCGGTCTTTCTCTATAAATATACAGTATGCTTAGATAACCTATGTAGAAAAATATACAGATTTGTACTGTGAGCGGACCAAGTAATTGGGCGTCACTCTAAAGCGGGAAGGTGGAACAAACGAGTCAGGAGTAGGTTTTCTTGATTGAACAAAGTTCTATATTGAGGGCATTTGGACAACACAAACACTCCAACAGAATCAATGAAACTCTCCAAAGGAAAAAAACATATATCTTCTTCTCCAGAGCAAAACAGGAACACAATACGATTGTCTCTAAATTACCACAAAAAGTCACGACATTGTCACCGTCTTAATGGTTCTTCCTAGATAGCTCCTCTGTCTCGGTGGCCATCTTCCAGAGATAGTCCCCTCTTGCTGGTTCCATACTCTCTCTTATAGGGGAAGGAGAATATCTCATTAGTAGTGTCAGCTGTGCTTAATTGCCTCTGGTTCACTTGTCTCCCATGCCTTGTTGGGCTACCATCCGTGAGCTCAGCCTGCCCTCTGGTGGTCCTTCCACAGTACATAGAATTAGGCATAATGATCATGGCTCTAGATTGCAGGAAAAATTTGTTTCCAGTGTTTTAAAAATGTAAGATTCAAATAAATTCGTAGCACCCCCCTCGATCCTCATCTACTTCATGCCCCTTTCAAAATAATTGGTGCATGACGCCCCTGGTTTCAACATAATTTGTCAACATATTGTGACGTGGAATCTATATGTAAAATACGTTGGATTTGCTAAAAGTTGTTTTGAGAATGAAATTTCAACCACAGGATTATGTCATCATGGTTACAAATATTCAACATAGAATTTCAATTTGTGCCTCTGAAACAACGTCAGATCTTCAATGTTATGTCCACTACCAGAAAAAAAAATGGTGGGTAGCACCTCCTACTGGATAATTGATCTACCTACAGCTATCCCTTTGGTCTCCTATCCAAGGTTTTAACTAAGCCCTGCTTAGCTTTGATATTTGTCACAGACTATTACCAATGTGCTATTGTTGTCACGACTTCTGCCAAAGTCGGTTCCTCTCCTTGTTCGGACGGTGTTCGGCGGTCGACGTCACCGGTCTTCTAGCCATCCCCGATCCATTTTTCATGTTCCAGTTGTTTTGTCTTGTTTTCACACTCACCTGGTTTCAATTCCCTAATTACATGTTGTATATGTTCCCTCTGTTTCCCCCATGTCAAATCATGATTTAGTCCTATTCTTACATTTTTATTTTCGGTTGAGATGGAGACGTGAATCCAACATGTCAATTTTTATTTGTAGACAATTTGAAATTAAAGCAACTAAATCAGTGGCACAGATGTAACTATCCAAGCAGAAGATGCATGTTCTTCAAATGTTGATATTTGGATGTGTTGACAACCAAACACAATTCAATATTACTTTTGTAGTATAGTAAATAGCCTAAAGTTAAGGTTTTCTTACCAACTAACATAACATAAATTATTTGACCATCCATGGCCACATTGAGGTTAACGTAACTATATTTGTCCTCTAATGTAATCATAGAATGTGTGGATGTTCAAGATAGCATGCAAAGTCACAGATCTGTGGAGATCTTCACAATTGCTATAATAATCTGCATAGAATCTCGAACAGCATTGATGTACTTTTTATGTAATCTGAACTGCAATCCATGACATTTGGTGGTGCTATTAGATGAAGCACAGTGATAACACCTTAAATTGTTGTATAAATAAACAAATTATCTGACTTCGTATTCCTATTTGAACTTTGTTGTGCTTTTAAATGCCTGAAATTGCAATGATAGCACATTTAGGTGACAACTAACCCAAAAATCTGACATTGTTTTTCATTGGAATTTGGTTGTGCTTTCAGATGGTTGACAGCGTATTGACAACACATTCGGAATTCAGAATATGTTTGGCTGTCTTTTTGAAAGGGTGAATATAAACCAAGTGTACAAAATATTAGGAACTCGTGCTGTTTCCATGACATAGACTGACCAGGTGAATTCAGGTGAAAGCTATAATCCAACTTGTTAAATCCACTTCAATCAGTGAGGATGAAGAGGAGGAGCAGGTTAAAGAATGATTTTTAAGCCTTGAAACAATTGGGACATGGATTGTGTATGTGTGCAATTCAGAGGGTGAATGGACAAGACAAAAGATTTAAGTGCCTTTGAACAGGGTATGGTAGTTGGTGCACCGGTTTGAGTGTGTCAAGAACTGCAGCACTGCTGGGTTTTTCATGCTCAACAGTTTTCCGTGTGTAAGAAAAATGGTCCACCACCCAAAGGTCATCTAGAGCCAACTTGACACAACCGTGGGAAGCATTGAAGTCTACATGGGCCAGCATCTCCATGGAATGCTTTTGACACCTTGTAGAATCCATGCGAATTAAGGCTGTTCCTAATGTTTTGTACACTCAGTGTAGGTTGTAATCTCATTGGTCAATGTCTCAATTAAATATTATCCAGTTGTCCACGTTGATATGACGTGGTGTGCCCAGGGGGTAGTAGTTTGGTAAACTATATTTTCAGAGTAGCTTTCCCAACACTGGTAAAATGTCAACAACAGGACAGGCCATGATGACCTAAGGGTACTGTCATTTCTCAGCACCCCCAGTCTTTGTTTCCCTAAGTAATTTTGCTCCATTTAACAATTCCCACTTGGCCACTTTCCTCAGTGCTAAGTGTTTTCCATACCAGAAGTGTCCAGATAAATTGATTTCCAGGGCAACGGATTAAAGACATTGAGCATGTAGACTGTGAAAGAGAGTTCTTGGAAGCATCTGTTGACGGGGTGGTTGTGGCAGGATGAGGGGAGTTTCCCCCCCCTTGAATAGGATAGTTTTGGTTGCCATAGATATTCAGGAAAAAATAGCCCTGCCTAGTCAATGAGACGTAGCTTTGGAGCTGTATACCATAACCGTACGCAACTGTTTTCTCAAATGGAAAAGCAATAAAACATTTATTTTTTGGATACACATTGAGATTCATATTTGGTTGAAAATTACGATCTGAGGACCAAGGTGAGAAGGACTTGATTTAACCTGACGTTGAATAGTTTGCCTTTGGCCAGTACACTTATATTAACGGCCGCAGTGGATGCATCATTAACTGCAAAAGCACACGAATTAAGAAAAATTGTTTCCAGGCCTTTGAGTGAACACTTTTAACTGAATTAGCTATTGTTTTAAATGATTATTTTACTAAATAACTAGCCTAACAGCAGACAAAATGTTCAGCAGGGAGGAATTGGTTGGACATAAATGACTGGACATTTGTTCAACACATGTTAAATAAATAGTTTAAAAATAATAATAAAAAAACATTTATGTATTTACAGATGAAGACCAATCCTTTCTAAGTTTGTTATTTATCTTTACGTTTTCTGCGTTCTTCATGTAGCACCTTTAAAACGAACCGCTACTTTTTAACCTGCTCCTGTCGCCCACCTGGACAACACTTTACTATTCCACAGCAGACAGCACCCATGACCGGCAGGAAATGTATGATATGGACCCTCATACGATGGACAAGGTAAAAACAGAAAACTATTACCATGTGCTTTTAATGTTACAAATTGTCATTGTGATAATCTAATCCATTAATGGAAAATTCCCTAAAGTGCCCTTTAAAATTGTCTCAGAAATCTCACCTCCTCCCAGGGCAATGGAAAACCTTACTTATCTAGCAAACTGAGTTTCCAGAAGTTTAAGAATAAATCACTGCAAAAGTCCACGAAAGCATGAAACAGTGTAACAGATAATGTGGTTATCAGCAATTGAATTAGCAGGTATTTGGATATATGTTCTGGATATTTTACTTGTCTTCAGCATTCTAAATGCGTCATTTTACAATTAGTTCTATATTTGCTTTACTTCTAAGTGATTACTTTCACCATATTCTGAATATAGAACATATTTGTTTTATTTTTAAGTCAGTGGTCTTATCTGATGAGTGAGGCAGGTGGATGGAAGCCTCGTCCATCAGGCTATCTCAGCAAACAGCCTAGCTGGAGAGCTCTAACTGGGTTCAATTAGCTGGCATAATCAGCTATGGAGAAGCACTTGGCACACGTTCAAGTTTCATCCATAAAAGGACCTGACACAAATCAAACATGGCTGGATTTCTCAAACAGCAGCGTGCGTGTGTGTGTGTGTGTGTGTGTGTGTGTGTGTGTGTGTGTGTGTGTGTGTGTGTGTGTGTGTGTGTGTGTGTGTGTGTGTGTGTGTGTGTGTGTGTGTGTGTGTGTGTGTGTGTGTGTGTGTGTGGTCAATCAAACTTGAATGATTTATGAATTATTACACAAGTTTATACTGTTAGAGAATAAAGAATGTTTGAATGAACTAAATTCAGACATTCTTAATCTCTTAACCTTCTCCTGATAAGAAGAATTGTAGTGGACCCAGTGTGTGTCAACTTGTTTGTCTGGATTATTGTTGCATTTACTCTGAAACCAGGAGGTCATGGCACCGAGGAAAGGGTCACCACAGCTATTTTTGGAGCAGTTTTGATAACCTTTGAGTGATAAGCACAGGAGCCCTTTGCCTACAACGCTCCATTATTGATTTTATGGGCCATTCAACTTTGCAGTGTGCTAAATTTAGATGTATATTTATCTAGTTAAATAATGATAGACTTTGAGTAACGCAAAATTAACCTGCATCAACCAGTATCTGATCTGCCTAGGTACACGTATACAGGCACAAATCATGTGCATGTTGAACCCAATGACAAAGGCTACTCTTAAACCTGCTGACATAGGTCACATCTTTGCCACGTTTTCAAAGCAAAGACAATAATCTGCATTTCAACTATTTCTAGGTCAAATTACGTTATCTATTCTACTAAATAAAAGTCAGGTCATCGCATAGATATAGATTGGAAATTAAACTTCATGGAATAAAAAATTCTGTTGAAAAGCAACAAAAATAGTTTAGCTATATGTATTTTCAGTGCCTTTTAGTTTAGATCAACATTTACCTCTGTCTGAGGCGTTTATTTAGTTTGCCTGCTTTTGGGGTTTGTCATTACCAGTCATTACCAAGTCAAATTGGTAAAACAGTGAGATCTTGTTGGTCATTACACATGTGACAGATTTAGTCACAGCCAGACTTTGCTGTTCAAATTGACCTGTGATGATAATAGAAAGGCATAATATACACTGAGTGTACAAAACATTAAGAACACCTTCCTTGAGTTGCAGCCCTTTTGCCTTCAGAACAGCCTCAATTCGTCGGGCCCTGGACTCTACAAGGTGTCAAAAGCGTTCCACAGGGATGCTGGCCCATGTTGACTCCAATGCTTCCCACAGTTGTGTCAAGTTGGCTAGATTTTTGATACACACGGGCCATTCTTGATACACACGGAAACTGTTGAGCGTGAAAAACCCAGCAGCGTTGCAGTACTTGACACACTCAAACTGGTTGTAACGGTCGTCTTGTGGTGAATGAGCGGACCAAGGCGCAGCGGGTGATGAATACATACTGATTTATTATACCAAGACGAAACACTATGAACACTAGAACAAACTACAAAACAATAAACGAAGTCAACAGACCTGAACAAACGAACTTACATAATAACACGAAGAACGCACGAACAGACTACCTAAAACGAACGAACAAACGAAACAGTCCCGTGTGGTATACACAGACACAGGAACAATCACCCACAAACAAACAGTGAGAACAACCTACCTTAATATGGTTCTCAATCAGAGGAAACGTCAAACACCTGCCTCTAATTGAGAACCATACCAGGCAACACATTAACTTCTTCTGGCTGCAGGGGCAGTATTGAGTAGCTCTGATAAAAGGTGCCCATTTCAAACGGCCTCGTACTCAATTCTTGCTCGTACAATATGCATATTATTATTACTATTGGATAGAAAACACTCTCTAGTTTCTAAAACCGTTTGAATTATATCTGTGAGTAAAACAGAACTCATTTGGCACAAACTTCCTGACCAGGAAGTGGAAAGTCTGAAATCGAGGCTCTGTTCTAGGTCCTGCCTATAAATGGGCATGATACGTATTAGTATACATGCACGTCATACACCTTCCCCTAGATGTCAAGAGGCAGTGAGAGAAGAAATGGAGTGTTTATCTTGGTCTGAGCTGGAATAAATCCTCTTGGAATGACGTGTCACCCATTTCCTGTTTTCTGGAAAGAGCGAGGATGGAGCTGGAATTGCCTTCTGAAATGCTGTCGTTATAGGCGACTACTATCTCCGGCTTTGATTTTATTTGATACATGTGACAATATCATCGTAAAGTATTTTTTCAATATAGTTTTATTATATTATTGAAATTTATTTGGGACGTTAGGCGTGTTGCGTTGTGTGCCTTTGTTCAGGAAGGAGAGCTTCGCGCCACTTGGCTAGTGCGCTTGCTAATTCAAGAGGGAAAAAGGACGTTCTAAATCCAAACAACGATTGTTCTTGACAAAGGACCTCTTGTACAACATTCTGATGGAAGATCAGCAAAAGTAGGACCCATTTTATGATGCTATTTCATATATCTGTCGAACTGTGTACTATTAGTTTTGCGCCCAGGTTTTGGGCACTCGCTCGCCAAAACGTAAGCCTTATGTCGTAATGAAGTTATTTTTAGAATTCTAACACTGCGATTGCATTAAGAACTAGTGTATCTATCATTTCCTATACAACATGGATTTTTTAGAAATGTTTTATGATGAGTATTTAGGTATTTGACGTTGGTGTCTGTAATTACTCTGGCTGCTTCGGTGCTATTTCTGATGGTAGCTGCAATGTAAAACTGATTTATAGCTCAAATATGCACATTTTTCGAACAAAACATAGATTTATTGTATAACATGTTATAAGACTGTCATCTGATGAAGTTGTTTCTTGGTTAGTTTGGTTGGTTCTTGGTTAGTTAGGTTGGCTTTGTGCATGCTACCTGTGCTGTGAAAAATGTCTGTCCTTTTTTGTATTTGGTGGTGAGCTAACATAAATATACGTGGTGTTTTCGCTGTAAAACATTTTAAAAATCGGACATGTTGGCTGGATTCACAAGATGTGTACCTTTCATATGCTGTATTGGACTTGTTAATGTGTGAAAGTTAAATATTTAAAAAATATATATTTTGAATTTCGCGCCCTGCACTTGAGCTGGCTGTTGTCATAAGTGTACCGACGTCGGGCTTGCAGCCAGAAGAAGTTAACCCAACATAGAAAACACATAACATAGACTACCCACCCCAACTCACGCCCTGACCAACTAAACACATACAAAACAACAGAAAACAGGTCAGGAACGTGACAGAACCCCCCCCTCAAGGTGCGAACTCCGGGCGCACCCCTAAAACTCAAGGGGAGGGTCTGGGTGGGCATCTGTCCCCGGTGGCGGCTCCGGCGGTGGACGAGGACACCACTCCACCACTGTCTTTGTCCCCCTCCTTAGCGTCCCTTGAGTGGCGACCCTCGCCCCCGACCATGGTCCAGGAACCTTCACCAACGACCCTCCTAAATAGAGGAGACAACTCAGGACAGCGAGGTAGCTCAGGACAAAGAGGTAGCTCAGGACAGAGAGGTAGCTTAGGACAGAGGGACAACTCTGGACTACTGGCAGCTCCGGACTGAGTGGCAGCTCCGGACTGAGTGGCAGCTCCGGACTGTAGGGCAGCTCATGACTGGAGGGCAGCTCATGACTGGAGGGCAGCTCATGACTGGAGGGCAGCTCATGACTGGAGGGCAGCTCATGACTGTAGGGCAGCTCATGACTGTAGGGCAGCTCATGACTGTAGGGCAGCTCATGACTGTAGGGCAGCTCTGGCAGCTCCTGACTGGCTGGCGGCTCTGGCAGCTCCTGACTGGCTGGCGGCTCTGGCAGCTCCTGACTGGCTGGCGGTTCTGGCGGCTCCTGACTGGCTGGCGGCTCTGGCGGCTCCTGACTGGCTGGCGGCTCTGGCAGCTCCTGACTGGCTGGCGGCTCTGGCGGCTCCTGACTGGCTGGCGGCTCTGGCGGCTCCTGACTGACGGACGGCTCTAGCGGCTCCTGACTGACGGACGGCTCTAATGGCTCGGGACACACGGGCGGCTCTAATGGCTCGTGGCAGACGGATGGCTCAGATGGCGCTGGGCAGACGGATGGCTCAGACGGCGCTGGGCAGACGGATGGCTCAGACGGCGCTGGGCAGACGGATGGCTCAGACGGCGCTGGGCAGACGGATGGCTCAGACAGCGCTGGGCAGACGGATGGCTCAGACGGCGCTGGGCAGACGGATGGCTCAGACGGCGCTGGGCAGACAGATGGCTCAGACGGCGCTGGGCAGACGGATGGCTCAGACGGCGCTGGGCAGACAGATGGCTCAGACGGCGCTGGGCAGACGGCCGACTCTGACCTGCTGAGGCGCACAGTAGGCCTGGTGCGTGGTGCCGGAACTGGTGGTACCGGACTGGAGACACGCACCTCAAGGCTAGTGCGTGGAGCAGGAACAGGGCACACTGGACTCTCGATGCGCACTATAGGCCTGGTGCGTGGTACCGGAACTGGAGGTACCGGGCTGAGGGCACGCACCTCAGGGCGAGTGCGGGGAGAAGGAACAGTGCGTACAGGGCTCTGGAGAAGCACAGGAGGCTTGGTGCGTGGTGCCGGAACTGGTGGTACCGGACTGAGGGCGCGCACCTCAGGGCGAGTGCGGGGAGAAGGAACAGTGCGTACAGGGCTCTGGAGACGCTCAGGAGGCTTGATGCGTGGTGCCGGAACTGGAGGCACTGGGCTGGAAACACGCACCACAGGGAGAGTGCGTGGAGGAGGAACAGGGCTCTGGAGACGCACTGGAAGCCTGGTGCGTGGTGTAGGCTCTGGTGGTAATGGGCAGGAGACACGCACCACAGGGCTAGTGCGTGGAGCAGTAACAGGACGCACAGGACTCTGGAGACGCACAGGAGGCTTGGTGCGTGCTGTAGGCACTGTCTTAACCAGACGGCTAGCACGCACCTCAGGACGAGTATGGAGAGCTGTTCCCGGTGACATCAACTCACCGACACGTTCAGTCGGACGGATGCCGTGCCTCATGCACCAAACCAGTACATCCCTCATAACTCTCTCCTCCAATCTCCCCATTAACTCCTTCACTGTCTCTGTGTCACTCACCTCCAATACCGCCCTCACCGGCTCCTTACGGTAAGCAGGGGGAGTTGGCTCAAGTCTACAACTTGACCCAGCTACACTCCCTTTTAGCCCCCCTCCAAGAAATTTTTGGGTGAGCCTCTCGGGCTTCCAGCCGCTCTGCCTTGCTAGCGCCTCATAATGCCGCCTCTCCGCTTTCGCTGCCTCCAGCTCCGCTTTGGGGCGGCGACACTCCTCTGGCTCTGCCCAGGGTCCTTCTCCGTCCAGAATCTCCTCCCATGTCCATTCCTCCTTGTACCACTGCTGCCCGTTAACCCGCTGCTTGATCCGGGTTTGGTGGGTGATTCTGTAACGGTCGTCTTGTGGTGAATGAGCGGACCAAGGCGCAGCGGGTGATGAATACATACTGATTTATTATACCAAGACGAAACACTATGAACACTAGAACAAACTACAAAACAATAAACGAAGTCAACAGACCTGAACAAACGAACTTACATAATAACACGAAGAAGAACGCACGAACAGGAACAGACTACCTAAAACGGACGAACAAACGAAACAGTCCCGTGTGGTATACACAGACACAGGAACAATCACCCACAAACAAACAGTGAGAACAACCTACCTTAATATGGTTCTCAATCAGAGGAAACGTCAAACACCTGCCTCTAATTGAGAACCATACCAGGCAACACATTAACCCAACATAGAAAACACATAACATAGACTACCCACCCCAACTCACGCCCTGACCAACTAAACACATACAAAACAACAGAAAACAGGTCAGGAACGTGACACTGGTGCGCCTGACACCTACTATCAACCCCTGTTCAAAGGCACTTAAATCTTTTGTCTGAATCCATGTCTAAATTGTCTCAATGCTTAAAAATCATTCTTTAACGTTCATCTAAAATGATTGAAGTGGATTTAACAAGTGACATCAATAAGGGATCATAGCTTTCACCTGGATTCACCTAGTCAGTCTTGTACACTCAGTCTATAGCTCTCCTGAAATCAGGTCATAGATATTTAATCTGACCACATGTCCTTGGCCAGATGGGATGAGGCATTAGGGTGTGGGCGTTTGTGTGTGTACAGAGGCCACCATCTTCTCAGGCCAGCCCCTTTTACCAGAGCATAAAAACAGCTGAGGTCCTCATTCAACTGTATTTACAGTCCACTGGCTCTGCAGACACACACACCATACACCTAGATACACACGGAGAGTCATTTGTAAGGCTAGAAAAGATGCCGTGTGTCAGCTCCTACACGGGCCAGATGGGGAAGATGCCTTGTAGCCTCAGCTCTGTGCTAGAGACTGCCCTCATGGTAAGACACACATTTCTGAAGAGTTTAGATGAGAACTAATTTTGGTATCCAGTCTAGGTTTTAACATCAGAATAGTTGACTTTGGATTGAGTTACTTGAATTGATTTTCAAATAATTTGTACATTATTGACTTAATAATGTTATAATTTGACTTTCAACTCTACTATTATTACTCATACTGTTCTGCATGAATGTTGTCTGAATTAACTCGTCTTCACACACAGACTGCCCCGTGTTGTTTGAGAAGAAATTATGGGTGAGAAGCTTTGTCAGATGTTCAGTTCACTACTTTGTCCTCTTTGTGAAATAGCTGGATGAAATTCTGTGTATCTTGGTGGTGATGTTTTTCAGAGCAACCATCAAACAGGGCATACTGCAAATAGCAACTTCTTTGACTTTCAACCGATTACATTATTTTATTTGTCTTCAATGTTTGTGTTTCAGCAGGTCACATTTTAGATGAATAAAAATGGAGAGAAAGGGCTGAAGTGAAATATTAAATACATCTTCATTATCCCTTACTCTCCTTCACAACACTTTTTTTCCACAATTTGCTTTATTGTGCTATAAATGATGTACTCCATTGTTTCCCAAACTAGGGTTCACGACCCATGTGGGGTCACCTGATTTAAAATGGGTTTGCGAGAGAAACTCTGAAATCAAATGTAAAAAAAATGTGCTTGGTTCATAGAACCGGGGTTATGTCAGTAACCTCCGGTAGCCACTAGATGCGGTTGTAATAACAGAGCGGTTTCTGTTTTCTTCCTACAAATGTGGCTCACTCTTTTGAACGGTTTAAGTTACAAAATATTATGACCCCCATCACTGAAAGAGAAGGAACACGTATGTGTCTTGAGTTTCCCTCTACAATCCCACAAGCCGCGTAGGACACATTAGAACAAAGTGGATGAGACCATGCACTAAATCAGACTGGGGGAAAAAGAACATCATCAATGATAATGTTCTTTTCTACACAGACGTTTATAGAACATTATAGCCTGATGATCTTCTGAACTTTTCAATACCTTTCTGATGCATTTCAGTCCCTTCAAACCATACTTACTTCAGATTGAAATACCGTCAAAAGTACTATCAGACTGATTTGTAATAGACTGTAATAGACTCAACTTAAAAAGTAAACATTGACCGTTGATTACAAAAGTTTGGGAACCCCTGCTGTACTTTATTTGTGACGTATGTATGTAAAGTGTCCTTGGGCTTGAGAAATGCCACACCTGACGTTCCCTTGGGGGGAAATAATGTTATTCTATTCTAAAGGTATTTTATGAATGAGACCTGCTCTGACCCTGTTCGTTCCTCCCTCCCCAGGTGGAGCAGATCCTGTCAGAGTTCAGGCTGAAGAAGGAACAGTTGAAGGAGGTGATGAAGAGGATGATGAGGGAGATGGACCGGGGACTGCGTGTAGAGACGCACCAGGAGTCCAGCGTCAAAATGCTGCCCACCTACGTCTACTCCACTCCTGAGGGATCAGGTAGAGACATTTACCTCATTTGGGTCGCTCAACGAAATGAGTGCCTTTTGCATATCTTTCATATTTTAAGTAGAAATTGTGCATCAATATTGCATTTTTAAAAGCTTGTTATATTAAAGGATCGGACCCTCTTTTTCCATTTTCGCCTAAAATGACATACCCAAATCTAACTGCCTGTAGCTCAGGACCTGAAGCAAGGATATTCATATTCTTGATACCATTTGAAAGAAAACACTTTGAAGTTTGTGGAAATGTGAAATTAATGTAGGAGAATATAACACATTAGATCTGGTTAAAGATAATACAAACAAAAAACATGCTTTTTCTATAAAACTAAAAATTAATCATCTTTGAAATGAAAGAGAAAGGCCATAATATAATATTGCAGTTTAGGCGCAACTTAGATTTTGGCCACTAGATGGCAGCAGTGTGTGTGCAAAGTTTCAGATTGATCTAGTGAAGCATTGCAATACTGGACAATATTTTGTATCAAGTCTGCCCAAATGTGCCGAATTGGTCAATTGATACATTTTCAAGTACATAACTATAGAGAACATGCAAAAATTATATGGTAATACAAAGTGTAAGTTTACACACTCCCAGGAATGTCCTTCATTAGCTTATACACTAACTTTCACACATCTAGATGGCCAGGCGGGGTGGGTGTGGAGCCAGAGACAGCAGGGGTTTAACCTGTAGAACCCAGTTCCTACATTTGAATATAAAAATGTATTTTATTAAACAAAACTACGCTACATTTTATCTCTGGGAAATCAGAGCAAGATTACAGAATGTAAGTGCATTATTTACCTTCAGAGGTGAATGTATCAAACCGGTTGCCATGATACATTTTTGTTGTTGTTGTGCACTCTCCTCAAACAATAGCATGGTATTCTTCACTGTAATAGCTACTGTAAATTGTACAGTGCAGTTAGATTAACAAGAATGTAAGCTTTCTGCCCATATAAGACATGTCTATGTCCTGGAAAGTTTGCTGTTACTTACAACTGTCATGTTAATCACATTAGCACACATTAGTGCAACCGTCCCGGTATAGGGACACCGATCCCGTGGAGGTTAAATGAAGTGCCCTTTAATATAGACTACAAGGAGAATTCAACTTATCTGAATTTCAATATGAAATATGTCACATCCTCTGTGACTTCTAGGAAGGTTTTAACCCACTTACCCACAACATTTCTCAAAGTTTTCACCATCAATGTAAAACTCTAGTTATTTTGTTGCTTTGACAGTCATTTCTGAAGATTATAAATTATTTCATGTGATTACTGATTAATTCACATCGGCCCCTCATTTTAAGGTCAACCCTGTTACGTGAACTGAACTCTTGTTTTAATATGGTGAAATTATTCCTTTAAAAAAAAAAATCTATAGAAATGTAACATCTAATAGTAAAATCATAGTGTAAAAAATAGTGAGCGGGTTTTAAACATTTGGGCCATTTTCTGGTGTCTTGTGGTGGAAAACTGAGTGGGTCAGGCATAACACGTCAACACTGTTACCCATACAGGCTAGAAAGGTTTTAACAATTTCCCCTAAAAAAATAAGCTTGCATTCAATTGCCCCTCACTGTTGCACACAACAAGCTTCCATTCTCCCTGTCACAAGCATATTTAAGGCTGATTTAAGATGAAATCACCAACCCTGTTACAGTCAAACCTGTTACAGTCAAACCTGTTACAGTCAACACTGTTACTTTATTTGGCTCTTTATAGGCACTTACTTTGGTAAACTTGATTGTTTTTTACCTCTTGAGATTGGAAAACATGTTTTTTATGAAGTTTGTGAAGTTATGAAGTTTTTTTTACCAAGTTATACCTCGCATAAGGCACCGATTTGGTTCAACAACCCATTTATTCAATGCCTTCTTGTGAAATAACAATGTAAATTCATGATAGCTAGTCTATTTGTACCGAATGGTAATGTCTTGAGAGCTGGAACATGAAATAACATTACATTTCTTATTAGATCTAGTTTACATTCAGTGTCTAGGGCTTTTTGAAATACCATATTCCACAATAAGACTGTATTCCAAAAAAACCTGGATGTGTGAGTGTGTGTTTGATCCTTTATGACAACCTTCTCTATGCTGCGCTGTGTCAGAGGTGGGGGATTTCCTGGCCCTGGACCTGGGGGGGACTAACTTCCGTGTGATGTTGGTGAAGGTGGGGGAGGATGAGGAGAGGGGGTGGAAGGTGGAGACCAAATACCAGATGTACTCCATCCCTGAAGACGCAATGACAGGCACGGCTGAGATGGTGAGCGTGCAGCACTAGTGTACTTAGAAGTGTTCACTCAGAAGTGCACTGTGCTGACCAGTGTAATTAGTGCCCATTAATCCTGTCTTTCCATTTCTCCGTCTTCCCCTCTTTCTCCTTTTCCCTCCTCCCTCTCTCTTCTCAGCTCTTTGACTACATTGCAGAGTGTATATCAGACTTCCTGGACAGACATCACATCAAACACAGGAAGCTTCCTCTGGGTTTCACCTTCTCCTTCCCCGTACGACATGAGGACATAGACAAGGTATGACGTGGACTAAGTAAAAGATCCACACAGGTTTAGAGACTTCAGATTAGAGAGTTGACCTCAGTGACTATCTGATTGTCTGAGTTAGTGTCTGTCAGAGGAGGCTGGTGGGAGGAACTATAAGTGGACGGGCTCATTGTAATGGCTGGAATGCAATGAATGGAATGGTATGAAACACATCAAACATATGGAAACAACAAGGTTGACTCCGTTCCATTTACTCAATTCCAGACATTACAATAAGCCTGTCACCCTATAGCTCTGCCTACCAGCATCCTCTGAGCTCTGCTACCAACCCTACCCCTAACTCTAACCCTGTGTTTTCCTCCCAGGGCATCCTACTGAACTGGACCAAAGGGTTCAAGGCGTCTGGAGCCGAGGGTAACAACGTGGTGGGACTACTGAGAGATGCCATCAAGAGGAGAGGGGTAGGGTTTTTACTACAGGATAAGGATTCTATGTTTACGATACACACAATTATAGATATGTTATGATAGACATGCTATGAGACATTTGTAAAACATGCGCAGTAGATTCATGTAAGTAGAGCCGTACTGAAATGTTCCTTTACTCTTCAGGACTTTGAGATGGACATAGTTGCCATGGTGAACGATACAGTTGCTACCATGATATCTTGCTACTATGAGGACCGCAGCTGCGAAGTGGGAATGATTGTGGGTGAGGACACACACACACACACACAAATTGATTGCTCATCCACTAATCTCCTGTTACCTACCACCTTCCCTACCCCTCTTTAAAGCCAACTATGTTTGTGTTTGTCTGTAATACAACACACAAATCAAGTGTAATATGAGCATTGTCCTGTCCCCAGGTACTGGGTGTAACGCGTGCTACATGGAGGAGATGCGGACAGTGGAGCTGGTGGAGGGAGAAGAGGGGAGGATGTGTGTGAACACAGAGTGGGGGGCCTTCGGTGCCAACGGAGAGCTGGAGGAATTCAGACTGGAGTACGACAGGGTGGTGGATGAGACATCACTCAACCCTGGACAACAACTGTGAGTACTGGAGAGCTGTCTGTTTCACAAAGAATCAACCAGGCCCTTCTAAGTTTAGGGGGTGTTCCAATCTCCACTGGTGATAAAACCTTTCATGGACATAAAAGTGGCTAAATGAATCGATTCTTGAAAGTAGTACCTAGAGGTAACTGCCAAAATAAAGGAAACACCAACATAAAGTGTTTTCATAGGGCGTTGGTCCACCACAAGCCACCAGAACAGCTTCAATGCACCTTGGCATAAGTGTCTTGGAGGGATGCGACACCATTCTTCCACGAGAAATTCCATCTTTTGGTGTTTTGTTGATGGTGGTGGAAAACGCTGTCTCAGGCGCCACTCCATAATCTCACATAAGTGTTTAATTGGGTTGAGATCTGGTGACTGAGACACACGCACGCCTACACACACACACACATACACACCCTTTAAACCCCCTATGGTCCTTTGAGACCCCTCTTTCAAAGTCACTGAGATCTCTTCTTCTAGCCATGGTAGACAAAATAAAGGGCAACTGGGCATTTTTATACATGACCCTAAGCATGATGGGATGTTTTAATTGCTTAATTAACCAAGGAAACACCTGTGTGGAAGCACCTGCTTTCACTATATTTTTACCAGTAGTTCCAGCTAATACTGCACGTGTATCCAGACGTGCCCATTCTTAGAAGCTCAAAGTAAGTAAGAGTCCAATGAGTTTCTGAGAGCTGCACATGTTTCTGTGACACATTGCACATGTTTCTGTGACACACTGCACATGTTTCTGTGACACACTGCATATGTTTCTGTGACACACTGCACATGCAGCCTGAGGATAAGCACAGGTGGAAACGTGCCTCTCTCTCTCTCTCTCTTGTTCTCTCCCTCACCTGTCTATGACGCTCACCTGACTGATCTGCAGCCTGTGTGGTCGCTAGGTAACCAGGTTGTTTTCCTGGCTGTGGCCAGTGGCAAGCCCATATACGTCAGGGTCAGATTAATGAGTTCCTGTCCAGTGCTCAACCAGGCTAATGGCTGTTTACCGTTTGCTCTGACAGTCTCTTCACACAGGCAACCGAGGAGCTGAGCCTCACTCACCCTAGCACTTTATCTCTCTCTCCACTCACACAGACAGAGAGATGGAGAGATCGCTCTCCTGCTTTGCAATCCTTCTTATTCTTCAGCCTAGCTGGGAAATGATGATGACAGGGATATATAGGTTCACGTGTTATGTGACGCACGACTCTCTGTCTCCATCCACCTCCTCTGCCCTGCGGCTTCCCTCTACTGTCTCTCCCCTTCCTCTGTCCACCTTCCTCTCCCCCCTCGCTCTGCCCCCCTCCCCTCCATCTGTCTGTAGCTATGAGAAGTTGATCAGTGGGAAGTACATGGGAGAGCTGGTGAGGCTGGTATTGTTGAAGCTGGTGAATGAAGAGCTGCTGTTTAACGGGGAAGCCTCTGACCTGCTGAAGACTCGCGGTAGCTTGGAGACGCGCTACGTCTCCCAGATAGAGAGGTGAGGGGTCAAGACACAACCGTGAAATGACAATAACATCTGTCAACACTATTAGAATTACAGCAACACAGTTTGTGTCAGTGATTGTCTTCTGTGTGAGGCAGTAAAGCTACGCTCAGTAAGTCTTGGTTCCTTAGTAAGTGTTAAGTGTGTATTCTCTCCCTGTGTGTTTCTCAGTGACTCTGGTGACAGGAAGCAGATCTACAACATCCTGTCCACGCTGGGCGTGTTGCCCTCGGAGATGGACTGTGACATAGTGCGTCTGGCGTGTGAGAGCGTGTCCACGCGGGCAGCACACATGTGTGGAGCGGGGTTAGCCGCCGTAATCAATCGCATGAGAGAACGCCGCAGCCAGGAGGTGCTGAAGATCACCGTGGGCGTTGACGGCTCAGTCTACAAACTCCACCCCTGGTGAGGAGGGGGAGGGAGATGCAGAGAGAGAGAGACAGAGAGGGTCACTAAGTCTGTAACATACAAATGATGCTCGTCATATCTAGTGAAAATGTCATGGATTTTATTCTAACCCTGATGTTGATCTCCCTCCACAGTTTCCAAGACAGGTTCCACAAAGTTGTACGTGAGCTGACGCCTCACTGTGACATCACCTTCATCCAATCAGAGGAAGGGAGTGGACGGGGGGCAGCACTTATCTCTGCAGTAGCCTGTAAGATGGCAGCGTGCATGCTGACACAGTGAGAGGGTCGTAACAGCCTCCCACCTATAGGGGGTGATGCAGGTGAACCAGGCTGAACTGAACCCCTACAGTAAATGACTCCTCTGGAGAATCTCAATTGGTTTTGCTCAACTCGCATCCTCTCCTCCATCCTCGCCTCGCCTCCTTTTGACAAAGGTCAACGGTAATCGAGGAGAGGAGGGGAGGAAACATGGAAACAAATGCATTCTTCACTAGCGCGTCATCATACAAATGACGTTTACAGGGGTGTAAAGTAGTAAAAACTAATGTAGCTAGTTGTGCTAGACATTTTATAGATAAAACTACAAGTATTGTTTTGAAATATGTGCATGCTTTTCTCCTCCAAGTGAACAACAGCTGAATCAAAAGGGGCAGATTTCAAAACTCTGCCGCGGAGGATGCACTTCAGTATCCTTCGCGAGAGGAAGCTATAGAAGTGAGGAGGACACTCCTCTGTTCGCCTACAAACAAATGAACTCTCTCCTTGACGACTTATCGGTTTCCAGGTCACAGAGAAGAGGAGGACAGAGGAGTCGAGGAGAGGACGGACTGTTGTCCAATTAAGAATCCCCCCCATCTAAGGTCACCCAACTCTGGCCTTTTCTCGAGGCTCTCACAGAGTAAAGCATGCCTCCTCACTGGTGAGAGAGGGAATATATGTGTGGAGAACTCATTGTACTGACATATAACCCTACCACACAGCACACACAATATGGAAAACAAAGAGGCAGGTTAAATCAGTATTTTTCCTAGTGTACAGTATTACACAGAGTCTCTGTACATTTCCTGGAGTACCCACAATGCACAGGTGGTGTGTCACAGCAAGTACTGAACCGTTGTTATAACATGTTCTCAAGCTACCACTAATTGCAGGTGTTTGAAGCCTGGTTAGTACTGTAATATAACATTCATGTGAAAAGCATTGACATTGATTTATGACATCTGTATGTTTTTAGTTTGCTGATGTCCGTACAATCCAGAGATGTTGCCTTAGATACAGTAACTCAAAAGTAAAGGATTATACGTTTCAAATGTATTGCAGTTTAGTCTTTCACTTACTGTTAGTGGGAAATGAAATGCTTCTTTATAAAAGTATGTATGATGAGTTTAGGTCTTAATTGCTAATATGTATATCTAAGAATGAGAATGTGCTTTGTTTGTTGTAAATAAAGTTGCTATAACATAACATTTTTAAAATGTATTTTTTGGTGTGTCTATCATCATAAAACATTTAGGCTTTTGCTGTACATGACCACACACTTTGGTGTCATAAAAAACTGTAATGTTTCTGTTCAGCAAAGCCTAAGAGTAGGTGAGTAACACAAAATCAGACAAACACCCAACACAACTGAAATAAGAGTATAAACAACAGCCACACAAATGGGTAACATCTCAACTTTTCATCGGTAGAGATTTTACTGACTATACTCACATTGCATCACATAATACCCACAATCCTCTAAATCCCACCTCCTCGTTTGCCATATTCCGCCATCTCCGCTCTCTCACCGTATCTTTGCACATCCACCTCCCCTCTCTCTCTCTCTCTCCCTTCTCTTCTCTCATTGTATCACCCCTCCTCCCCCTGCACTATATCTCTCCCTATCTCCTTATTCCACCCCAGTGGAATCCTGGTCCTTGGGTCCTTATCGTGTTCCCACAGAGAGAGAGAGGTTAGAGATGGCCATGTAAGGGACTATGGTACCCACTGCAGGCTTATTATAGGAGAGCAGATGATAAGATGGGCCATACATATAAACCCTCCCCACTAATCACACATAGTCCTGGACCAAGAGAGACATCGCACCACACACAGACATGGTGAGTAGAAAAATGACATTCTCCATATTCTCCATATCTAACTTTTCTTATGAGCAATATATCTCTGTAATATTGATCTGGAATTGAGTTAATTGTTGTGATACAATATTAGAAGCGTTTTTGACTATGTAGAGAGTAAATCTGGTGTTAGGTTTCTATTGGAACTGCTTTTACAGTGTTGAAAGCCCTTTTATAATATCCTGCTATTTTAATTACAAATATAAGTCCTTAGAAAGTAAATCATGCTGATTTGAATTTAAATCATACCGACTTTGGATGACCTTGGTCAAGTAAAACTAGGATGTTTTAGTGTAAGAAGAAGAGGCTAAAATGTATATGTGACATGTTTGAATTTATCACTCATTATTCTTTCACGTAGAATACATGGTTCAATTATTACATGTTGATGTAACTGCTTTTGTTAGACTCCCTCTCTCCTCTCACTCTGGTCAGACTGAGTGACAGTAAAGATCATGTGTAACTGTCTGTCTATTTTTCCTGGTGTCTCAGGCCAGTAAGAAGGCTGCTAATAAGAGACAGAGGGGAGCCCAGAAGAGCTGCTCCAATGTCTTCTCCATGTTCGAACAGTCCCAGATACAGGAGTTTAAGGAGGTATAGTTACACTTTCACTGTCTAATTCATAAAAGTGCCATATTGGTAGTTTGGATTGCTGGTTCATAGACATTAGACATCAGAGGAAACTGCTCTAAAGTACATTTGCATAATAATTACTTGTTTTATGATGAAGATAAAACCAAACAAAAAAAAGCAATATTACTAACCACTGGTGAAAAAAGTACTCAATTGTCATACTTGAGTAAAAGCAAAATGCAGTAATATCAAACAATATCTAACAATATCTAACAATACACACACATCTAAAATTGAAAGAATGGAATTAAGAAATAGAGAAATATTAGGACGAGCAATGTCGGAGTCCAGAGTATGTGTATATATATATTTCTTAATTCCATTCTTTCACTTTTAGATTTGTGTGTTGTGTTAGATATTACTGCACTGTTGGAGCCAGGAACACAAGCATTTCTCTATACATACAGTGCATTCAGAAAGTATTCAGACCCCTTGACTTTATCTACATTTTATTACATCACAGCCTTATTCTAAAATTGATTTTTAAAAATTTGCAAATTTATACAAAACCCCCCCGGAAATATCACATTTACAAAAGTACTCAGACCCTTTACTCAGTACTTTGTTGAAGCACCTTTGTCAGCGATTACAGCCTCGAGCCTCGGGGGCAGTAGAGCACCCAGATGGAGAGGCTAGCTAGCTAGCTGCTCCAAGCTATTGAATAGCTGTGGGTATACTTCTGCCCCTATACACTCTAACATAGAGCTCTTACCAAGCGAATCCACTCTGGAATGAGCCGAAAAAAGGAAGAGGTGGAAGTAGTGCGGCGGCAGCTATTTAAGAGGGTCAGCCTCAGCACTACCCGGTACACAGGAATAATCTGCATTCCTTACTCGGAATGTATGCTGCTGTGTGGAAGGATACCATATTGGAGTTATCCAATATAGTGCTACATAACTTGATATACTGATAGGTGCGTGAATTGGATTATATTGCTATCGAAACGTAACAAGTACTTTTGGATGTCAGGGATAATGTATAGGAGTAAAAATAAAAGTTCTCAAAAATATAAATAGTAAAGTACTTAAGTAGCACTTCAAAGTATTTGTACTAGTTACTTTACACCACTGTTACTAACTTATGGCTGTACTGTGTCTGTCTCCAGGCTTTCGGCTGTATTGACCAAGACAGAGATGGTGTCATCAAAAAACAGGATCTGAGGGAAACCTATGGACAGCTAGGTATTCAGTCTCTTTACAAATGTGTGTATGTCTGTGTGTGTGCGTGCATGCGTTCATGTGCATATGTTGGTATATTCATTTGGTTTTTTGTTTCCCAGGAAAGCTGAACGTAAAGGATGAGGAGCTGGATGAGATGTTGAACGAGGGGAAGGGTCCCATCAACTTCACTGTTTTCCTCTCTTTGTTTGGGGAGAAACTCAATGGTGAGACAACATCCCTCCACATCGCACACAATCTACTTCACAATTAGAAGGCTGAGACTCTTTTAATCTTGCCATAGGGACAGTCATTCATCAGTGTTTCCTCTGTATGAATGTTGTGATATCAATGTTATGATATTATGTAATTTAATGTGGGTTACACTGTTGGTTAGTAGGCTGGATGGTGTGTGTGTGTGTGTGTGTGTGTGTGTGTGTGTGTGTGTGTGTGTGTGTGTGTGTGTGTGTGTGTGTGTGTGTGTGTGTGTGTGTGTGTGTGTGTGTGTGTGTGTGTGTGTGTGTGTGTGTGTGTGTGTGTGGCTGGCTGGCTGGCTTGTCCGTGTTAGCTGAACTGTGGAATATACCGTAACTCTCCCCCTACAGGCACAGACCCTGAGGACACCATCCTCGCTGCCTTCAAGCTCTTTGACCCAAACGGCACAGGCTTCGTCAACAAGGATGAGTCAGTATCATTTGAATCTCTTCATAGGTTGCCAAACTGTACAAGGACGTAGAGTATAATGTTAGTTTATTCGATTTGTTCTGTCTTTTAATTATTTTTTTTTTAGGTTTAGACGATTACTGATGAACCAGGCTGATAAATTCACAGCAGATGAGGTTGGTAATGTCTAACTCCATCTTACCTCTTTAACAAGAATAATACATTTTAAAAAATCACACAGTTGACAAATTACTAGAGAAAGAGAGGGATCGATCATTCAATCAGTAGTGCAGTCCTAAATGGACAGTAGAATCAATATCTGTGCACATTTATTTTGATCTGTTCCCAATGAGTTGCCTAACCCCACTGTCCTCTCCTGATGAAATCCTCAGGTGGATCAGGCCTTCTCTGTGGCTCCAATTGACGTAGCCGGCAACATCGACTACAAGTCACTGTGTTACATCATCACACACGGAGACGAGAAGGAGGAGTCCTAAAGACCCTCTGACACCTGATAGGGCAGAACTGGAATCTCCTCTGTGCTCGTCTTTTGCCAATACACTAAAGAAATTTCAAAAGTCAACACTTGTCTGTGAAATGTTTAGGCTTGTTTCAAATCAAATCAAACTTTATTTGTCACATGCGCCGAATACAACAGGTGTAGACCTTACCGTGAAATGCTTACTTACAAGTCCTTAACCAAAAGTGCAGTTCAAGAAGAGTTAAGAAAATATTTACCAAATGAACTAAAGTAAAAAATTATAAAAAGTAACACAATAACATAACAATAATGAGGCTATATACAGGGGGCACCGGTACCGAGTCAGTGTGCGGGGTACAGGTTAGTTGAGGTAATTTGTACATATAGGTAGGGGTGAAGTGACTATGAACAGATAATAAACAGCGAGTAGCAGCAGTGTTACAAACAAATGGAGGGGGGGGGGGTGTCAATGTAAATAGTCCGGTGGCCATTTGATTAATTGTTCAGCAGTCTTATGGCTTGGGGTTAGAAAATGTTAAGGAGCCTTTTGGTCCTAGACTTGGCGCTCCGGTACCGTTTGCCGTGCAGTAGCAGAGAAAACAGTCTATGACTTGGGTGACTGGAGTCTCTGACAATTTGATGGGCTTTCCTCTGACACTGCCTGGTATAGAGGTCCTGGATGGCAGGAAGCTTGGCCCCAGTGATGTATTGGGCTATACGCACAACCCTCTGTAGCACCTTATGGTCAGATGCTGAGCAGTTGCCATACCAGGCGGTGATGCAACAGGTCAGGATGCTCTCGATGGTGCAGCTGTAAAAGTTTTTGAGGATCTGGGGACCCATGCCAAATCTTTTCAGTCTCCTGAGGGGGAAAAGGTTTTGTTGTGCCCTCTTCACGACTGTCTTGGTGTGTTTGGACCATGATAGTTCGTTGGTGATGTGGACACCAAGAAACTTGAAACTTTCGACCCGCTCCACTACAGCCCCGTCGATGAGAATGGGGGCCTGTTCGGCCCTTCTTTTCCTGTAGTCCACGATCATTTCCTTTGTCTTGCTCATCTTGAGGGAGAGGTTGTTGTCCTGGCACCACACTGCCAGTTCTCTGACCTCCTCCCTATAGGTTGTCTCATCGTTGTCGGTGATCAGGCCTACCATTGTTGTGTCATCAGTAAACTTAATGATGGTGTTGGAGTCGTGTTTGGCCACGCAGTCGTGGGTGAACAGGGAGTACAGGAGGGGACTAAGTACACACCCCTGAGGAGCCCCAGTGTTGAGGATCAGCGTGGCAGTCGTGTTGTTGCCTACCCTTACCACCTGGGGGCGACCCGTCAGGAAGTCCAGGTCACATTTAGATGTTGCAGTTCAATGAAAGCGTTGTCATCTTTATAGTCGTACAAACTCTTGTTTCTGACAGCTGTCTGACACGGAACCGGAAACAAAACTCACAAACTACACCTGAACACTACAAAATAAAGCAAAACATACTCAATTCAACATATTTAATCCCCCACAGCCATATCCCCCTCAAACAGTGCAAGATTTAGATTAATACCCCAAATAGGACTTTTTTTTAGGCCCATTCAGGACAAAGGGCCACACTTCAACGAGGCTGTGTAGTTCCAGTCAGAGACATATATTTATACATATATTTATACATATATTTATACATATATTTATATGTGACTCTGGCTCCAGTCATTTAGGCCTTGGTTGTCGTGGATACAACAACAAACCATTTTGTAAAATCCACTGCCAGACAGCCACCACATTCTCCTGGTCAAAAAAAGATGCAGAACTGGACGGACAAATTTGTACACAAGGCTGGGGATACCAGCTATACTCTTCTAAGTCCCTAGACTTAGGTGTTTGTACGATGTTTTAGTTTTTGCAGTGTTAGATGTAGTCATTGTAGAAGAAGCAGAGATGCCTATATCTTCTGGAGCTGCAGGCAGAGTAGATGTGGGGATAGATACATCCATAGCATGGGCACCAGATGGCGTGAAGAAAGAGGCAAAACCTGTCAAGAACTGTGATTCCTATCTGAGAAGGTGGGTGAAATGATTTTTACTCTCTGTTGAATTAAAGGAGACATCTTGTTTAAAATAAATGTTGCATCCTGATGAAGCAAAACATATTTTTGGATTTCCATGTGTGTGGATATCTGGCAATTTTTGCAATGCATCAAGTTCTCTCTGCTAAAATGGTCAATTAACATTTAACAATAATACAACTATTTAATAAAACCATGCCTCACACCATTTTAGGCTATTTATTTCTAACAGCATCTATGGATGTTTTCCATCGAAAGCATGGTTTTGTGGATGTGTCAAGCAAAAACGTTACTTGTACAAAACAACTTCCTGTTTTCATCTGAGGCATGTTATTGCTGGTCAATATAAGCTGTTTTAGTGCTGCCTCTCCCTGTGCATCCAACAGAACCCTCTGTTTCAAGGTAACTATGCAGGAGGAGATGGGAATGTCTTAAAAGCACTAAAAAGGCTCATACATTTTTCAACTGGTCAAGCTCTATTTTCCTCAGACAATGGTAGAATATCTCTGGTCAAACTCTATTTTCCTCAGACAATGGTAGAATATCTCTGGTCAAGCTCTATTTTCCTCAGACAATGGTAGAATATCTCTGGTCAAGCTCTATTTTCCTCAGACAATGGTAGAATATCTCTGGTCAAACTCTATTTTCCTCAGACAATGGTAGAATATCTCTGGTCAAACTCTATTTTCCTCAGACAATGGTAGAATATCTCTGGTCAAACTCTATTTTCCTCAGACAATGGTAGAATATCTCTGGTCAAACTCTATTTTCCTCAGACAATGGTAGAATATCTCTGGTCAAGCTCTATTTTCCTCAGACAATGGTAGAATATCTCTGGTCAAGCTCTATTTTCCTCAGACAATGGTAGAATATCTCTGGTCAAGCTCTATTTTCCTCAGACAATGGTAGAATATCTCTGGTCAAACTCTATTTTCCTCAGACAATGGTAGAATATCTCTGGTCAAGCTCTATTTTCCTCAGACAATGGTAGAATATCTCTGGTCAAGCTCTATTTTCCTCAGACAATGGTAGAATATCTCTGGTCAAGCTCTATTTTCCTCAGACAATGGTAGAATATCTCTGGTCAAACTCTATTTTCCTCAGACAATGGTAGAATATCTCTGGTCAAACTCTATTTTCCTCAGACAATGGTATAATATCTCTGGTCAAACTCTATTTTCCTCAGACAATGGTAGAATATCTCTGGTCAAGCTCTATTTTCCTCAGACAATGGTAGAACATCTCTTGCATATAAAGTTTGTTATTTAATTTGTGCACCTTGGTTGGACTGCAAGGTAGCTACAGTACACTTACTCTGTAATACAATATACTTAATAAGTCTGCTCTATCCTTACATTATATTAACAGGTATCAGGAAAACAATGCAAGGAAGAAAAAGCACAATAGCAACATTTTGGGAGTACGCGTCATCAGTGTTATAATGATACAATTAACTGAACTGATACAATGAATCAACAAGATTTTGTCCTGTGTTTTCATATGATTAAATAAAGTATGCTTATGTAACGGATGTGAAATGGCTAGCTAGTTAGCGGGTACGCGCTAGTAGCGTTTCAATCAGTTACGTCACTTGCTCTGAAACCTAGATGTAGTGTTGCCCCTTGCTCTGCAAGGGCCGCGGCCTTTGTGGAGCGATGGGTAACGATGCTCGTGGGCGACCGTTGTTGATGTGTGCAGAGGGTCCCTGGTTCGCGCCCGTGTCGGGGCGAGGGGACGACGTAAAGTTATACTGTTACACTTAATTTTATAAACAGAATGCCAATCAACACCTTGCTGGTCCAGATGGAGAGAACATGGACACGTCGTCACCAGATACGTTTGTAAGGAAGTGGACATTTTATGCACCTTATATGCTAGTGTTATAAGTTTTACCTAAATATTAATGACTTAAATTGGCTCAACTCTTCCAGGTGTGAGTAGGGATCCTAACACACAACAGAGGAACGGAGGCAGTGATGGTGACAGCAACACCACAGGAAAAGAACCCAAGGAAGAGAGCTTGAAACAATCTAAAACATGTACCCTTCTTTAGAGTCATAAACCTATGAATGGACTTCACATACTTGGTGCATTGATGCTGAACATCATCATGTTTTACTTAAAGTGCCATATAATCACATTGTAGTCTTTATGATCACCAAGTTCTCTTCCTTGCCTGTTATTGTGATGAATCATAAAAACTGCATGGGAATAGGGAGAATATCTTTCATTTGGGAATGACTGTGTCACTGCAATCAATGCCTATCACTTTGTCTATTGAACAATTTTAATCCAAATAATACAGTGTTATTGATTGTACTGTTTGGCTCCCTTTCATAACCATAAGAATGTTGAATAATGTCACAGTTAGGCTTGTCATGATACATTTTACAAACTATACGATACCAGGCCAAGAATGACGATACCAAGTAGTAGAGTGATACCACGGTGTAAAAAAATATGTGGCATATCATCCTGTTCGCCCCGGACGCTTGGTTACGTTTTCTAAACGTTCTCCAAAAACCTGGTCACTGAAATCACACTTCTACTCAATACAACACATTACAACACACCTCCTGTGATATACATGCATAATGATCTGCATAATGGTCTGTGGCAGTAAAGGGGAAACTCTGCATGCAACCTTAACACACACATTCTCTCTGTCTCCCTCATACAAAACTTTTAAAACGTTAGGCACCAGAAATAAGACTTTTGACATTGTTTTGGCTGACATTACGCCTATATAAATCATACATTTTGAAGCACATCATAATTAGCTATTTGGGATAGGTTTAAAACGGCCCGCGACATGGTTTGTGAAATTATATCAAATGCGCGCGAGTCACGATAGAAAAAAAAAGAAAGGCACATCCGGTAACATGGGTCATATTGTTTTAACCGTTTAGGCTAGAGACGATACGCTTTATTTGCTGTAAAGCTGCGAGCATGCCTGTCGCGAAGCTGTGCGCAATTTTCCCTCTCTGACAACTCAGAGGCTGCATGACAGTGAACTTGCAAAGTCTACCCAGACTGGTCTGTGGTCTTGGTTATAACAGGCGATTGCTCGCTTAGCGAGCTGCTCCATTGTAACAAATGTAAAAATCTAACAGAAGACAGCATCCCCGCTAAATCATATATATTTTTTATACTGACGGAAGAATAGACGCGAAGAGCTGGTTGATTACAGCTGCCACACGTGATATGACCTGCTCATGCAAGAGACTAGTGGCTGTTGCTTAAATTCAACTTAATTTATAAAAACAGACTTTATAAACATTTTATAACAGGCTCTACCAGGTTCTTTAGAACGGTAGGACTGAACAAGTCGGTAATATCATATGACGGTACTAGGGTATTCTAAAATGTTGGTATAAATGTATGTTTTGGTACCATGATACATACAGTGCGACCCGTCATTCAGGGCAGGTGGGGTTTTGAGCCCCACATTTTTACAAAAAAAAAATATAGATTTTGGGGGAGCTTACCTGTTTTGCATGTTATTTTGGGATTAATCCGTGTCACATATCAGTTTGAAAATTATGTTAAAAATAATATATGTCATTGAGATAACAAGGCCGCATACAAACGTGGTCTCTTTTTTGTTTTCTTGAGTAAGGCAGCTCCAAAATGCAGGTGTTTCAGCCTAGCTCAGTGCTTTCTGTGGTGGTGGGGCAAGCCAACAGAAAATATGGAGCATTGCACCGTGATTGGCTCAGTGTTCTGTCTCTCATGGGGACACTACGTCACCGCCAAGTCTAAGGGTAGACTTTGAAAATTCTAGCCCCTTGGGTGCTGCCATAGAGTTGCATTAGAAGTGCCCATCCAAGAAGGCTCAAGGTCATTGGCCACAGATAAAATGACGTCAAATCACGTTATATGTACAGTAGCTTTGATTGGACTGATCATGTCAACGTCATACTTTCACAATCTCAGCTAGCAGTCATCATCATGAATCATGTCAACAATCTACTGGCAAATAATTTTTAATCCTTGTCATAGGAAGAGAAATTATGAAAATAAATTACAGATAAAATGTATCGGTGATCATCGGTCATCCAACACAAGTTGGAAATCGCAAATTCAACAAGTGGTTTGGAAGGAATCAGTAACAGTGGCTGTGTGGTCCCAAATCTAGGATTAAGGGGCTCTTGTCTACATTTAAAATTATAAAATTTTATAAAATTATCAACATTGGCCATGCTGTCAATCAATGAAGCATGATTTGTGCCGCGCTCAAAACAACTTAACTCGGAGGACCGCCGCGCCACCTTCCTGTTCAAGTGAGCCGAGCACAACAATACTAGTCCAAAAATGTATTGTATGCTGCTTCATAAATGATGTAATATGCCAGGGAGATATGTATACTGTAGCTAAGAAAGTAATACTAAGTATGTTGTGTAGTAAGATGTCAGTAGCCCATGTGCATCACCCTAATAATTGTCTATTTACCCCTCTTAACTTTGCCTATTTTTGACTGTTCTACTGTAGCCTATAACCTGTTTTAGAGCAATTTAATCATTGAATAATATATTTATCCTACGGTTCTAACTTGGTGTACAGGGAGAGCACTGTAAGAACAGCCCATGTTCTGAATTCTGTCGCTGTATGTTTTAAAAGTGCTAAACAAATATTTATATTGACTAACGTTACATCTGTCCTAGCTCACTCATTGTCTTAATCGAAATGACGGATTGCTTCCTATCTGCTTGTCGTCCCCCTATGCCATAGTTTGTACATCTTAATTGTCATTAGAAACCACATTTGTTCAAGTAAGTCAGCCATGTTTTTTAAAAGGCAGTAAAAGAGGCTGAATGAACTGTTCTGCTGCCAGAAAAGGCTCCGCTGATAGCCAGGTGTAGGCAGTGGTAAGATGTTGGGACAGCTTTATGTAGGTCCTAACAGTTTGTGGGCACCGTTTGAGTGCAATTAATGTATTGTTCCGTGTTGTGTAGTGGCTTTGCTGGAATGCATTCCACTTTATATTTTTTTGCCCCACCAAGATTTACATGCTAAAATCGCCACTGCCGTGATATCAAATCGTGGTACCATGCAAAACTAGTCACAGTACGGTTTATAAAACATTTAAAATCATCAATTGACAGTGTTTTCCTGATTCTGACTACCTTGTTGTAGTAGCTGAGCTTGTTAATAAACACACCACTAAAAGAGGGAACAGCTGTAGACTAATGTTTATTTTCAAACGATTAGCAGCATTGATTGATCTACTGGGCTCAACAAACAGAGGAAAAACTACGGAAAAAACATTTGGACAAAAAATAAACAGTCACTGTATATGCATAACAAAACTTTGACATTCAGAACTTTGGGATTAAACAACAAAAAAAGTTATACGGTCACAAATGGACTATTTGCAAGGTTATTCATTTATTCAAATGCCAAACAGGATTTCATAGTAATTTTCTAGCAGAACCATTTTTTCTAGCAGCACAATAAAGAGCTATTCCAATCAGACCTGTCACCTCATCTCCTTTACAGTTCCATTGCACTAGTGTTGACGCAGTCTTTCCATTGTAATGCCATTGGCTTATCAGTTATCATACAGTCTGCAAGACACTGTAAATGTTACATCACTGAATGGTCCATCCACACGATGGCAGTCTAGTCCTCGGTATTAGTCAGTCAGTCGTCAGGCAGGGATGTCCATACTCCCCCTTTCATGTGGTAGTGGAGGGTGTCAGTCACTGTGACTGCTGTTGTCCTCCTCACTCCCAACCACCATGCTGCTGTACATCTTCTGCTGCTCCTCTTTAAACATATCCTTCACCTTGGCTCTCTTCAGGCCCCCATCCCTACACAGGAACAAACACACGTAAGAAACAGTTACATTTGTAATTTAGCAGACACTTTTGTACATTTCATACTTTTTCCAAACTGGTTCCCCGTGGGAATTGAACCCACAACTCTGGTGTTGCAAGCGCCATGCTCTACCAACTGAGCCACATGAGACACATTTTCTAAGAAACAAACGTATCTGTGCTCAAGCGAATCTACAGCAATTGTGTGCCTTTTTTGTTTCACCTTTATTTTAGCAAGGAGACCCATTGAGACCAAGGTCTCTTTTACAGGGGAGCCCTGCATATTTATTGTTTATTTAACTAGGCAAGTCAGTTAAGAACAAATTCTTATTTACAATGACGGCCTACATCGGCCAAACCCGGACGACGCTGGGCCAATTGTGCTATGCCCTATGAGACTCCCAATCACGGCGATTGTGATACAGCCTGGATTCGAACCAGGGTGTCTGTAGTGACGCCTCAAGCACTGAGATGCAGTGCCTTAGACCGCTGCGCCACTCAGGAGCAAATACACAATTTACAAATAAAACATTATACACATTTACAAGATGACAAAACACACTCAAGAGAAACAATCCCATTCCTCAGCAAAGAGGTCCCCAATGCCTTCACTGCCTAGGTCAAAGACAGTCCAGTACGAGGCAGTTAGGCTGTCAAATGTTTATGCCTCAGATGTATCAGAAAATCCTTATAGAAGGACGGAAGGATATTCTTACCAGGACAAGTCCACTAGTCCCCCCCGATGTGCGATGGCAGACTTGACTCTGTTGGCAAACTGGACAGCATCCTCCCCTTCCTGTGAAAAGAGGAAACAGATCAGTGGCACTTGGTGCATGGCTGGCAGGTTGTGTGTGTGTGTCTGTGTGTGTGTGTTGTATACACACCTGTTGGGTCATGGCTGGCAGGTACCAGACGTTGCAGACTATAGCCCAGCTGGTCATCATCCTCAGCAGGTAGCTCACCATGTTGTACTTGGCACTGTTCCAGAACGCATCCCCAAACTGAGGGTCATACTGCGGGAGGGAGATGGTTCCACAGTTGACAGAACACCTCTTCAAAGATGTGCTGACATTTTCTTGCAACTTTCCGAATGCCATCTTTGCGTGATTTAGGGAAAAGTACTGAACAGAAGCAGTGATATTGATGCCTCACCTTTATGGCTACTGGATATATTGTTCCTCCAATTTCAAAACTTCCCTTTTTGAACATCATGACAGATGTGTTGTTGATACAGGTCCCTGAGGACACCAGAAATATGGACTGGAGATAAGCCACAACCTCCACAAACATACAGTATAAAGATCCTATGATAACAACAATGCTCTCCAAAATGACAGAAAAGGGTGAAAACTGCAAGGCCCTGTATATATGAGATGTTATATATATATATATATATATATATATATATATAACACACGTGACTTGCATATACTGTATACAGCAGTGGTTCCCAAACTTTCTATAGTCCTGTACTCCTTCAAACATTCAACCTCCAGCTGCGTACCCCCTCTAGCACCAGGGTCAGAGCACTCTCAAATGTTGCTTTTTGCCATCATTGTAAGCCTGCCACACACACTATACTATACATTTATTAAACATAAGAATGAGTGTGAGTTTGTCATAACCCAGCTTGTGGGAAGTTTCAAAGAGCTCTTATAGGACCAGGGCACAAATAATATAGCAATAATCAATAACTTCTTCTCTTTATTTAGCCATCTTACATATAAAACCTTATTTGTTCAGAAAATTGTGAATAACTCACCACAGGTTAATGAGAAGGGTGTGTTTGAAAAGATGCACATAACTCTGCAATGTTGAGTTGTATTGGAGTCTCAGTCTTAAATCATTTTCCACACACAGTCTGTGCCTGTATTTAGTTTTCATGCTAGTGACGGCCGAGAATCCACTCTCACATAGGTACATGTCTTAATTAACAGTGCAATTTGCCAAGGCAAGAAACTCTGAGCGTAGTATCCAGAAATCTGGCAGTGGCTTCTGATTAAATTAAATTTTCACAGAAGATTTTCACAGGCTCTCTTTTTCAGATATCGGTAAGTGGACTAGAGGCAGGGCATGAAAGGGATAAAGAATCCAGTGGTATGTGTCGTCTGTTTCAGGAAAGTATCTGCATAATTGCGCACCCAGCTTAATCAGGTGCTTCGATATATCACATTTGACATTGTCCGTAAGCTTGAATTCATTTGCACACAAAAAAATCATACAATGATGGAAAGACCTGCGTGTTGTCCTTGTTAATGCAGACAGAAAAGAGCTTCAACTTCTTAATCATAGCCTCAATTTTGTCCCGCACATTGAATATAGTTGTGGAGAGTCCATGTAATCCTAGATTCAGATCATTCAGGGGAGAAAAAACATCACCTAGATAGGCCAGTCGTGTGAGAAACTCATCATGCAAGCGGTCAGACAAGTGAAAATTATGGTCAGTAAAGAAAACTTTAAGCTCGTCTCTCAATAAAAGAAAATGTGTCAATACTTTGCCACTTGATAACCAGCGCACCTCAGTATGTTGTAAAAGCGTTACATGGTCGCTGCCCATATCATTGCATAATGTAGAAAATATACAAGAGGTCAGGGGCCTTGCTTTAACAAAGTTAACCATTTTCACTGTAGTGTCCAAAATGTCTTTCAAGCTGTCAGGATTTCCCTTGGCAGCAAGAGCCTCTCGGTGGATGCTGCAGTGTACCCAAGTGGCGTCGGGAGCAACTGCTTGCACGCGTGTTACCACTCCACTATGTCTCCACTATGTCTCCACTCCACTATGTCTCCCTGTCATGGCTTTTGCACCATCAGTACAGATACCAACATCTTGACCACCAAATTCAATTTGATGTCACAAAGCTGTCCAGTACTTTAAAAATATCCTCTCATGTTGTCCTGGTTTCCAGAAGAGGATGTCTTCCTTAATTTACCCCCCATAAATGTAACAGACATATACCAGGAGGTGTGCCAGGCCCGCCACATCTGTTGACTCATCCAGCTGAAACGCATAGCAATTGTTTCAAAACATCTCCTGCCATGTCACTGATGTGTCGTTAACAGTGTTGTTTGATGAAGGCATTGTCTGTATAGTTTTTTGGGCCTTTTCCCCCAGCATTGTCCCAGCCATATCGGAGGTAGCAGGAAGAATTAAGTCCTCCACAATAGTATGGGGCTTGCCTGTCCTAGCCACTCAGTAGCTCACCATATAAGACGCTTCTAGTCCCTTCTTATTAATGGTACCTGTTGCTTTTATACATGTCTTACTACTCAAACGTCTTTATTTTTGCTAAAAAAACTCCTGTGACTTATTTTTCAAATGGTCATGTTTCGTTTCTAAATGTCTGCGCAAGAGTGAAGGTTTCCCACGAGAGAGTAACGGTTAATGTGATTGGATGTTAATTATTTTACTAGGCTACCTGTATTTGACATTGTATTGTTATTTCGCTGAACACTAGATGGTTTAAATTTATTTTTGGCAGTGAAACGAGGCTACTCATGCGAGAAAATAAACTCACCCAAATATATAGCCCCGTTGGAAAATACAAATGTACTGTTTGAAAATGTGAAGAAAATTATTTCAGTTTGGGAATACCTGGTATACAGCATATGTATATTTGTAGGTGTAGGATCAGCTTACCCTACCTAACCAAGGCACTGGCTTAAATCAGTGTCTAAGGGCAACTTAATGCTAATCCATTTGGGCCAATGTAGCACTTACCGGTCACACTTTATTCGGATAGTCCGGATTTTCCATCTGTAGATGCTCTACAGATAGTTTGTTGTTAGCATGACCATCTGTTGATAAGCAACTGCTTGATTGGGTTAGGGGTAGAATAAGGGTGAGGGTTAAGCTTAGGGTTAAAGTTAGAGCTAGGGTTAGTAGATTGTAGAGCATCTACAGATGGACTGACTATCCAAATCAAATAGAACCCACCTTCTGGAAAGATCAATATAGGAAGCTTTGTGTTGTCATTCACGTGATCCGTCAACCTGTAAACATTAATAACAGTTAGAAAACCAAACTTTATATCTGGGAGGAGTATGAACATAGCTCCAACTGGAACTATAATGTATGTCCTTATCAGAAAATGTCA
This sequence comes from Salvelinus namaycush, assembly GCF_016432855.1. Taxonomy (NCBI): domain Eukaryota; kingdom Metazoa; phylum Chordata; class Actinopteri; order Salmoniformes; family Salmonidae; genus Salvelinus; species Salvelinus namaycush. The sequence continues at coordinate 34,298,513 of NC_052324.1, read as the reverse complement.
GTGTTAAATTATATCCCTAATTGTCAATGGCAATGACTTGTGACTAATACATTTGTGCATGAATGTGCTAGAGTTTGGTTTTACTGACAAGCACTTATAAAGCAGAGAACATACTGTAAGTAAGCTGTCTGGCAGGAGTATATTATCTGGATGAGGAAATATGATGAGATATGACTGATTATTTGTCTGTAGCCATTTTCAATGGGCATGTCATTGCTTGTCTGAACATTGTTGGTAGAGATAGGAATAACAGTGAACAGGTAAGCTCACCTCTTGGCCACCAGGTGGCGATCTTTCATATCAGCTCTCTCAAACCAGATGTGAGGACAGGACCTGGCCATGGCCCTCTGCAGCACTCCCATCAGACCACCATGTGACTGGCCCACCTAAAACACATCAGATCAAATCCCAAATAAAGTCCTCAGAATTCCTTTCACAGACAATTCATCTGATTAGGATTAAAGAAGTATAAAGTAGTAAATTGCCAGATACATGTAAGGTACACAAACATGTATAAAATGGTGTACAAAATAAAAATAGGCTACACAGAGAGAAAGCAGTCAATTGAGCGTCAATCAACAAATTTCACACAGTTCAGCCATTTCAAGCGAGGCTTAATGTCAGCTATATTTCACGTACCATGGCGTAACACCCGTCGTTGCAGAGAATTACGATATCAATCGGGGAGGTGTGATTGGCCACACAGATTCCTCCTTTTCTGGGTCTGTTTTCTCTGTAAAACGAGAGACCACACACGCGCACACGTTAAAGTAAAAAATAAATAATCTCTGCACACATCATGAGGACCAACAGTAGGGTCACTTGGGGACAGGATGGTGTGTAATAGCTTGCTGAGTAGAGATGTGTGAGAGGGGAGGTCAGTTAACTGACTTGTTATAGTAGTGGATGGTGCAGGAGAGGCCTCGGGCACAGATCCTGTAGCACATCACATGGACCCAATCGCTCAGCCAGGACTTCAGCCTACAGAACACACAGACGGACGGACACACGGACACACAAGAGGCTACCTTAAAGATGACTAAAATACAATGACGAGAGGAATGTCTCAGTCTTTAAAACAATCCTGTGTGAACTTGTAGATTCAAAGCTGTGTAAGTGTACCTCCAGTTAGGGAGGAATCCTACAGCAGTGGTTCCTATCACCAGCCAGGTCAGGCCTATAGATGCCAGCGTGATCCTGAAAGAAAACATTCTCACTCAGGAACATACAAGACACTACAACACATTATGCTGGTCATGAGCCAACACTCCACACCACAGGAGGTTGGTGGCACCTTAATTGGGGAGGACAGGGTCGTGGTAATGACTGGAGCGCAATCAGTGGAATGGTAACTAATACACCAAACACATGGCTTCCAGGTGTTTGATGCCATTCGCGCTGTACTAGACATTATTATGAGCCGTTTTCCCCTCAGCACCCACCTGTGCTCCACACTTTATTGATATCTGTGGTTGTGCATCCTGTCTATTCAGCCACTAGCTGGATTATTTGTGGTAAGCACTGCATTTAATATTACTGGTGTATGGCATGTATGTTTGGTTCAGGGATGTGAACTGTAGGAGAACTGAGGCCTTGCTATAGGGGAACAGTGATTATGAATGATTTCACACTCCCAGGTGTTACCTGAGTGGAGCCAAGATGCAGTAGCGTATGAACACGCCCAGCCCCCAGACCATAGTCAGTTTGAGGCTGATGTACTGGAAGACATTGTTGGTCCGAGTTAGCAGGTTCCACGACACCAGCTCCTCTGATGAAAACCGCTGGGTCACCTTGAAATCAGAAGAACATCACAAATAATGTAGGCCTACCTGTACAGAAAGAAAGTCTGGACTTTGAATAGATGTTGTACTGTTTTTCCCAATCCTGAATCAACCCCTGGCCCTAAACACTTCCTGATGCCCCTTCGTTGATATGAAAAGACTGGATGTGTGCAGTAAAGGCAATAAATAGGAAACTCATCTATCCTACCAGAAGGTTAGGCATTACTGTATAGCTCAGATCTATCAGGGGCCATCATGGAATATCTAGCATTAGGGGTACATTTGGAATTAGGCAGCAATCTTATTCTAGTTGTGATCTCACCTCATCCTCTACGATGTCCTCGATGCCTCGTCTGTAGAAGTAGAAACAGTCGCTGAGTGTGAAGTCCCCTCCCACTGGTGGTTTGGGGCGACTGCGTCTCAACTCCCCCAGCTCCTCCTCCATAGAACCATCATCCCTCTGGATGAGGCCTGGAAATCCACACACACAAAGATATCACCTAGTCAACCCTATATCATTTTCAGATGTGATCATATCGTACCGCTATCTGTAGTTGATAAAGATGAATTTGTTTTATATTTTACTATCAATACAGACAACATTCACAGAGTCACAAACAAAGAGCTTCAAAGTCCAATAAGTTTATTAATTTTGAATGACAAATATGTCAAATGACCATGGACATGTTAGGAGCTGTCAAGGAAGGAAATGAGTCACAGAACTGCAACACATTTAAGAGAGTGTCACCAACTAACTCACACTGTTGCGCCATATTGAGAAATAGAGATATCTTGGGCTGATAGCTGAGTGGAAGAATCACTAACCACAACCCTAATCAGGTTAAATCACCAATACCATTTTCCTACAGAATCCATAAGAAATGACAGGCCATCAAACATAGTAAACGGCCCTTTGTGTGTCTGTCATCTCGAGGTAATCACAGGTCTAGGATCAGATTACCCCACCACAATGTATCCGTTCCTCCTAGAGGTCTGAAGGCAGTGAAATCAGCTGAGGAGACTCAATCTGATGACGCACGAGGCAAAGTTCAGGCGAGAGAGACAGTGACTGACTTTATGCTGAATTCAATCAATCCTGCTAAAGCAATGTTTATGCTGCGACCCATTTGTTTTCTTTGAAAACTACAACCAGCATCTACAGTGAGGGGAGTACAATACAGAAACCATCCTGTGAGTTTATATATAACAAATTAAAAGAGCATCTTGATGTGCTGTGCTGGTTAGTGAACACAGCGCTGTGAGTTTGATTGAATTGCCCCCTGACAAACCTATAAGACTGCTGATTGTGAAGTGATTGTGGATAGATAGGCAGCCAGCACAGAGCCACATCATTCAGCACAGAACATTGTAAATGCTCACGATCACAGTCTGCTAATTAACAGAGCCTGCTCCAAGCCTTCTCCATTGCAAGCCCCTGCCAAGCACTATAAAAAAAAATATATATATTTTTTTTAAATCTGGTTTACACTGTCTCTAGGTTCTCAGTGGTATAATTAAGCAATAAGGCCCGAGGGGGTGTGGTATATGGCCAATATACCACGACTAAGGGCTGTTCTTATGCGTGATGCAACGCGGAGTGCCTGGATACAGCCCTTAGCCGTGGTATATTGGTCATATACAACAAACCCCAGTGGTGCCTTATTGCTTTTATAAAGTGGTTACCAACATAATTATGCAGTAAAAATGTAAGTATTGTCATACTGTCAGCCAATCATCATTCAGGGCTTGAACCATCCAGTTTATAATTTCATATAGGTTACCCCATCCCATCTAACGTGCCTTGAGCACATTGAAAATATCTATATTATAAATACAACCTATTTCAACCATTGACAGTCCTGACATGATATTTTCAATGCACTCAACAGAGGAAAACCTGTTTAACTACTATGGTACACTAACATACAGGATTTGTTCTAAATACATGTAAATTAGCTTCTGAACACAGCAGATAAAACAGTGGCTTTGGGAACCAGTGTTGTTGAGAGAGAGGAGAAACAGACTGAACAGAAACATACTGTATATGTTTCTTTATGAGTTTCTCAAGGGCAAAGGGACTGACTGAAAACGTTGAGGTTTCTCTTTCCCACACATTGGCCAGACTTGTAAGCCTACAATATCAACCATGCAACTTTAGGGAATCCCCACAATCATTTCCTTATCAGAGACCAATGAGAAAATACATCTCTCTATCCATTCATCCATCCTATCAATCGATCAAGCAAATTAATCCAATGAGCTCTGCTCATTGACTCACCGTTGGATGAGGAGGATTCGATTATATGCTGCTCTTTGTTGACTGTCTGAATCCTCAACGTGGCCCACTGGAGAACAGGAGAGATGAAAAACATCTTTAGCCTTTGACATCTCACCCCATGACCCACAGCAGGACAGGAGAGAAAGGACATACACATATTCACCCCTGAACTCTCACCCCAGATAAGTCCCTGGACAGTGTTTGAAAGTTTTTTTTTTTTCCCCCCCCAGGAGGCCACAAGGTTACAGGATGTTCAGATGGAAAAGTGCAGAGTAGAGAACATACGTGCTTTTCTGTCAAAAATCATGTCAGTTCTATACATTTATTGCGATTCAATGTTCCAAACATATTGCTCACCATATGTCTGCTGCAGAGGGACAAGAGCCATGAGAAAAAGAGTTTTGATCAGTCATGGAAATAAAAGTGCTGAAAACAAATTGGCTCCATATTTAAGAAGATGAGAACATGCTATAAAGGGAAATTACTGGAGTTTTGGTGCAGGTACAGCCCACCAGCTCAAAATAATATTGCGATATGAAACTGTATCGATTTTTTTCTCCCTCACTAATGAGTGTAGTAGAAATACATACATTAAGGACACAAGTCTTATATTTAGGACATGATGAATAGATACCATTTAAGACAACTATAGACACATGAAGCTGTGCCCATCACGTTGTCTGAGTGATGCAGTTTACCAGACTTTACAGAGTGTGTAAGTATTGTGTTTCCTCTTTCCCATGTTGTTGTACCCCCGCCCACCCCAAGTCTGTGGAAGTTTGTTGGTTGCCTACTTCTGAACAGAGGCAGTTTACCTCAAGGGTTTTGACCAGGATCTTCATGTATGTCTCAGAGATGCCCAGGGAGAAGCCAAACATGGCAGGCACCATGAGAAGAGCAACAATGAGGTAGACCCACACCTTCAGCCCTGCCAGAACCACCACCCAGAAATCCTCCATCGCTACAGACCTCTCTACGGTATGTCACCCTGCAGAAACAACAGGAGATTGATAGCAGTAATAGCATAGCAAGCTTATGTGTAGGCTATGGGAGATAGGGACATAAACACACACATTGAACCAACATTGAAGGGTGTCAGAATAGCCTCTCTGTATGTAAGTGTACTATAGCCAAGTCTGTCATGAAGCCTGGACTTTTATGGCACAGAAGCTCAGGGTGTTGTTGGTTCAATATCTGACAGTACTACGTCATTTGCTACAGTTAAAGATATAGTTCACCCAAATTACATATTGGTTTCCTTACCATGTAAGCAGTCTATGGACAAGGTGAGACAGCAAATTAAATCCATGCTTTGATCAATAATACGATGCTTTGCATATGACATGTGAAAAATGCTAATATCAGTGATATTGACTTGCATTGGATTTGTTCCACAAATTCCTTGAAGAAAGAAAATGTAGCTTTTGGAGACAGTGGCCAGGTAAAGAAAACCAAAGCATGGATCTCTGTCATACCATTTTCATAGACTGCTTACAGGGTAAGGAAAACATTTGGATAATTTTGTTATTTGGGTAAACTATCCCTTTAACTATAGACTAGAGAGGGTGGAAAATGATACCACTCAGATTTCAGGACAAACACACACATAGCTACAAATCAGGTATGTGTGTGACTATGTAAAGCAGAATGAAACAAATATATATGAATAACATAGAATGTGCAATCTATTAGATCAAAAACACAAGGGGAGCTGAAATAGGCCTACTATACTGAACTAAAATATAAATGCAACATGTAAAGTGTTGGTCCCATGTTTCATGAAGTGAAATCAAAGATTCCAAGAATGTTCCATGTGCACAAAATGCTTCTCTCAAATGTTGTGCACAAATTTCTTTACAATCCCTGTTAGTGAGCATTTCTCCTTTGCCAAGGATTACATCCACCTGACAGGTGTGGCATATCAAGAAGCAGATTAAATAGCATGATCATTACACAGGTGTACCTTGTGATGGGGACAATAAAAGTCCACTCTAAAATGTGCAGTTTTGTCACACAACAATGCCACAGATGTCTCAAGTTGAGGGAGCATACAATTGACATGCTGACTGCAGGAATGTCCCCCAGAGCTGTTGCCAGTGAATTAAATGTTAATTTCTCTACGATAAACTACCGCCAACCTCATTTAAAAGAATTTGGCAGTACATCCAACCGGCCTCACAACCACGTGTAACCATGCCAGCCCAGGACCTCCACATCCGGCTTCTTCACCTGCGGGATCACCGGAGACCAGCCACCCGGACAGCTGATGAAAATGAGGAGTATTTATGTCTGTAATAAAGCCCTTTTGTGGGGGAAAACTAATTCTGATTGGCTGGACCTGGTTCCCCAGTGGGTGGGCCTATGCCCTCCCATGGCTGCGCACCTGCCCAGTCGTGTGAGATCCATAGATTAGGGCCTAATAAATGTATTTAAATGGACTGATTTCCTTATGTGACCTGTAACAGTAAAATCGTTAATTGTTACATGTTGCGTTAATATTTTTGTTCAGTATAATAATGGGCTAAGTAGGACTACTATCAACAAATCCATGGCGCATGTCTGAAATGACAAGTTCAAACGCGACAGAAAGAAGCCCAGCATTTGATTATAGGCTAATACAAATCTATCTAGGCTGACGATCGTAAACTCCATTTAAAATAAACTTCACCAACTTGAGATTGCGCAACATATACGCTCGTCACGAAAAACCTCAACCGGAGACGCTCAATTCATTTCAACATCAATAGCCAATTATAAACAGAGTAGGCTATTGGACACAACTAAACCAAATCGCTTGACAAAAAACTGTCTGCAAATTGTCCAGACCTGGCCGGACAATTACAAAGTTTGGTTCCCGATATTCAGCCCGGCGTGGTGGATCTTACCTGTCAAACTCCAGTCCATGTTACCATGCCCTTCCCTATTGTAGAACTCATACGATTATGTGTGAAGCTAACCACAATAGGGATTAGCCACAATAGTGGCTATTTGCGGTTCGCTTTCAAAATAAAAGTCCATAATTGAAACTGATCCAAACGGCAACAAATAGGGGAATAATTCCATATTTGGATTAGATAATGCTAAACAAGGTTGAAATGTTGTTACATAACTTAATAATAAATACAATAATGTATTTATTTGACAATAAATAGTAAACAAACTGTTCAGATCTCACTGTGGCTGTAATAGACTGCATACTTGCATTGGGGCATATGCATTGTACAGCCTTAACTATAGAGAGCAGTGGTGGCTGGTGGGAGGAGCTATAGGAGGACGAGCTCATTGTAATGGCTGGAGTGGAATTAATGGAATGATATCAAACACATGGAAATCACATTTGACTCCGCTCATTAATTCCATTCCAGCCATTACAACGAGCCCATCCTCCTATAGCTCCTCCCACCAGCCTCCACTGCTATAGAGTGTGCACCCATGAAATGGGGTACCAGCCTACTCAGTGACACCCACAGCACACAACTATGTAGAGTTTACGCAAATATTATCATCATAGTTCTTATTGCACGACTCTGAAACCACTGTGAAATGAGCCACAGCTCACCAGTCAAGCTATTTTATTTTAATATTTTTATTTATTTAACCTTTATTTAACTAGGCAAGTCACTTAAGAACAAATTCTTATTTACAATGACGGCCTACCAAAAGGCCTCCTGTGGGGACGGGGGCTGGGATTAAAAATGTAAAATGTTTAAATATAGGACAAAACACATCACGACAAGAGAGACAACACAACACTACATAAAGAGAGACCTAAGACAACAACATAGCAAGGCAGCAACACATGACAGCACAGCATGGTAGCAACACAACAACAACATGGTAGCAGCACAACATGGTAGCAGCACAAAACAAGGTACAAACATTGTTGGGCACAGCACAGAGGGCAAGAAGGTAGAGACAACAATACATCACACAAAGCAGCCACAAGTGTCAGTAAGAGTGTCCATGATTGAGTCTTTGAATTAAGAGATGGAGATAAAACTGTCCAGTTTGTGTGTTTGTTGCAGCTCATTCCAGTCACTAGCTGCAGTGAACTGAAAAGAGGATTGACCCAGGGATGTATGTGCTTTGGGGACCTTTAACAGAATGTTACCGGTAACTTTTGCTATTGTGCGTATTGAACATTCATATAGGACTGTAAAGCCTTACCTATGGAGTGTGCACTCATGGAGTGGGCTATCAGTCTACCTATTGACACCCACAGAACAGAACTATGTAGTTTGCACCAATATGAGGGTCATACCTCTTATAACTCTTATTGCAGGACAGCAAACACTGTGAAATGAGCCACATTAGCTCATCTATTGTGCGTATTGAATATTAATATTGGACTGTATAGCCTTATCTATGGAGTGTGCACCCATGAAATGGGCAGCCTACTCAGTGACAACCAGTTTACAATTCCAAAGAATTTACACAAATATGAGCGTCATAGTTTTATTAGCGTCAAGTTGCCGTCACTATTTCAACAGGAGGAAATGCACTTTTAGGTTCTACCTCCGAAGAATGACGAAGGCTACTTATATTTCTGCATTTAATGCCGCGTTCAAAACAACTGCAAATAAATGTTCCGAGTTGTTTTGACTCGGCACGAATTGGGTGTGGGAATTTCCCAGTTTATTTCCATGTGGATTTAATCAACATCAACAAATAGGGCACTAATAGTTGTCAGCGTAGCTAGCTAGCTTGCTAACCTTATATATATTTAGCTAATGTTATATGTTGTTGCTGTAATTTATTTTTTACTACATGTATTCAAAAGATTAGCCCAGAGCTGTGAACTCTCATGCATTAGCCGTGAGACACAACAATTTGACCCTCTTCTCACGCTCTCACGGCACACCTCTTATTTCACGCATTGAAAAGTAGCCTACTGCTTACATTTTTTCGAATTAGTCCGCAATATAATCCGCGCGTTAACTTTTTAATTGTGCTCCATATCGTTTTGAAATAGGGGCATCTGCGCCTGCAATTTAACATCAGGAAAGGAGCCTTTATCATTGTCCTGTCCTGCCACCGCACTGTGAACCGCGACACATTGAAGCATATGATTGGCTTAGGTATGTAAGGGATCTCTGACAACGAAAAGGCAGCAGACAGAGACCTGTATGTTTTAGCAGGGAAGTTTGGTAGGGTGACCTGATTTGTAACTATGAAAATAATTTTTGTCTAAGAGATTGTGAACCCAAAAGTTCTATTCTAGAGGGGGGGCAATAAATATAACAATTATTTGGTTAGGGTGTAGGGACAGATTTTATTATGTATTTACTTTATTTAGTCTGATCAGTGGAACAATTCTCATTCTTAACAATGGGCTAAAATAGAGGGTAATTACTGTGCTTGTCAGCAAGAACACTACTGTTATTCCCCACACGTATTTTATTATTCCACTTCTTTCCAATTTTGCCAGTGTAATCACATATTTGAAATCTGATGCCTACTTTTGTATTTTTAAATGTATTATATGAGGCTATGTATTTTTGCAGCCATTCATGGACAGTTTGAATAAGTCATACAAATAACCATAGGATATTAAATGCTCCATGAATGAATGATAATTTTTTGAAAATTTATTATTGTGCACATGCTCGACAGAGATGGTAGGGGGACTCATGACTCAAACACATATTTTGTCTATGTAGAGTAAGATGATCGTCAACTAGTGGGCATAAACCATCTGCATATTGATATTCATTAGATTTTTCTTGAAGATTGAGTGATTGAGAAATACAAAATAAAATAAAAAAAATTGAAATTAATAACAAATAAAAATAACAAGTAGAAATAACATGGCTATATACAGGGAGTACCAGTACCGAATGGATGCGCAGGGGTACTAGGTAAATGAGATAGCTATGTACTGTACATAAAGGTAGAGGCTGTTACCTTCATTGACCACGTTTACATGTCCAAAGTATTCCGGATAGTAGCTCATAGCACCTTTGATATCCCGCTCATGAGTATCCCTGTATCCGTGAATAAACAGAATATTCCTAATTGGTTCATATGGGTTAAACTGTAACTGAAATATGGACACTGACTAAGGCCTATAACTTCTCACATGTAATATTAAATCCTGCAGAATTATGTATTAAAATGCAGTAAAATGATACAACAAATGTACATTTTTACTCTGGAACAGGAGTGGAGAAATGTCTTTCTTACAGCATCTCTTGAGAAAATGTGAAGCCACATGTAATGTGTATACCTTTGACACTGTTATGCAAGCAGACAGTATTTCAACCACATAAAATATGCACCCAAGAAAAACTGAAGTCTTATCAGAAATGTGTTTAATCGTTTTCTCAGCTTTTAATTTCCATAAAACCGGTGAAACTGATGACATTGGACATTTTGCACATGAACAATCTTTCCACTGTTTGAGCTATTGCATTTTCTCCCCGGTCCCTAAACGAAACAGACAACTTTACTGGTGTTAACTAGATTACTAACGCATTCATTATATCGATGTTAGACATTATTCTGGTGAGCACTACTTTATTTAGTCTTGTAGGGCAACAAATTATGATAGAAGAGAAGCTGCATGTATCTAACTATACTTGATAAACAAATGGCCAACCAAATGTCCAAACTTATATGTGACCGACCGGATCGATCTTATGTACATTGGCTTGAGAATGTATTCACCCCCCTTGGCATTTTTCCTATTGTGTTGCCTTACAACCTGGAATTAAAATAGATTTTTTGGGGGGGGTTGTATCATTTGATTTACACAACATGCCTACCACTTTGAAGATGCAAAATATTTTTTATTGTGAAACAAACAAGAAAAAACACAAAAAAACTTGAGCGTGCACAACTATTCATCCGCCCAAAGTCAAAACTTTAAAGACCCACCTTTTGCAGCACTTACAGCTGCAAGTTTCTTGGGGTATGTCTCTATAAACTTGGCACATCTAGCCACTGGGATTTTTGCTCATTTTCAGTCTCATCTGACCAGAGTACCTTCTTCCATATGTTTGGGGAGTCTCCCACATGCCTTTTGGGTAACACCAAACGTGTTTGCTTATTTTTGTCTTTAAGCAATGGCTTTTTTTCTGGCCACTCTTCCATAAAGCCCAGCTCTGTGGAGTGTATGGCTTAAAGTGGTCCCATGAACAGATACTCCAATCTCCGCTGTGGAGCTTTGCAGCTCCTTCAGGGTCATCTTTGGTCTCTTTGTTGCCTCTCTGGTTAATGCCCTCCTTGCCTGGTCTGTGAGTTTTGGTGGGCGGCCCTCTATTGGCAGGTTTGTTGTGGTGCCATATTCTTTCCATTTTTTAATAATGGATTTAAATGGTGCTCCGTGGGATGTTCAAAGTTTCGGATATTTTTTAGACCCCAACCCTGATCTGTACTTCTCCACAACTTTGTCCCTGACCTGTTTGGAGAGCTCCTTGGTTTTCATAGTGCCGCTTGCTTGGTGGTGCTCCTTGCTTAGTGGTGTTGCAGACTCTGGGGCCTTTCAGAACAGGTGTATATACTGAGATCATGTGACAGATCATGTGACACTTAGATTGCACAGAGGTGGACTTTATTTAACTAATTATGTGACTTCTGAAGATAATTGGTTGCACCAGAGCTTATTTAGGGGCTTCATAGCAAAGGGGGTGAATACATATGCACGCACCACTTTTCTGTTTTTGGACTATTTTGTGTATGTCCATTACATGAAATTCAAATAAAAATCAATTTTAGTTACAGGTTGTAATGCAACAAAATAGGAAAAACGCCAAGGGGGATGAATACTTTTGCAAAACACTGTAGCAAAATTTTAAAGGTGTTTTTTTACATTGGATAAAAGTAGAGACTCAGAGCTATAAAACAGTATGTCATACACTACAGTTGACAAACAATGGGAAAGTAATTCTGCTTTGAAAGTTGATAAACTGGTAACCTCACTTTTGAGAAAATGGCCCTTTAATGTTTTGGTACACCTAATGGAGAGCTCTTCTTTGTCTATACCCATTCAGCATCATTCACACCTTCTTAAGCTTTAGCCCCACCCAGCTCTTTAAGGATTCACATGTGAAGCCATGTATTAAACAACCAAAGATTAAGACTGAAGGCTGGTTTATACTCCGGATATGTTCGTAAAATTAATGTGGAGTGCCAGAGTGTGCGCTCTAGGTGTTCTTAAACTCAGAGCATTTTCATTGTCCTTTCGTAAATTCAGAGCGTTTCTCTCACTGGACGATCTGGCCAAGGAGTAGGGTTGATCCGAGCGTTCTGACCTAACAGCAGTCAAGCACCCATATTATGGCCCACCAAATGTCAGAAATTATAAGCAGAAACATGTCTAAGTTAGAGGTGAAAGTAGCTAGTATGCTGTACGGTCCAGTACGGAGTATCAGCAAAATAAATTATGAAATTATTATGGTGGATTGGACTGCGCATGTACTTTTAAAAAAGTAATTTGTTTGACAATCAGATGAAAACCTCATCACAACACCATAGACTGCACAACACCCATGATATGTGCAACTCGCAGACCATGAAAAACAACAGTAAATGGGATAAGACGTTTACATGCCACGTTATCTTGTCCAAGATCAGCATAACCCAGGCATCTTATCAGCAGGTAGCCTAGTGGTCAGAGCGTTGGGCTTACTGGATCGAATCCCTGAGATGACAAGGTAGAAATCTGTCATTCTGCCCGAGAAAGGCAGTTAACCCACTGTTCCCCGGGCGCAGAAGACATGGATGTCGATTATGGCAGCCCCCCGCACCTTTCTGATTCAGAGGCGTTGGATTAAATGTGGAAGATGCATTCAGTTGTACAACTGACTAGGTACCCCCTTTCCCCTGATTTCACATAACTGGGATACAAGCTTGAGGTATTATAAACAGGATATGATGTTTATATGCATAAACCCCAAAACAGAATACTTGGGTATCTCCCATAATAACGGTATATAGAGCCCCACAGTGGAGGTGTCATAATAACGATAAACCTAGCAGTCAAACAGGGAAATGGATAAAATCGTTTTTCCACCATTCATTTTACCTATAGGGAATTTCAGAAACACTTGAGCGTTTTGATAACCATTTAAATCTCTTGGACAAGGTGACTTTCTGACTCAGAGGGTCTATTTACTCTCAGATTCAAAAATGCAAATTAGCATCTAAGGAGATATCATGCAAGACTACAAATCCCTGCAATCTACTGAACGTCATCTCAAGCTGACACCTTTGCTAACAGGTATTGTGTCAATTTTAAACTTGCAAAAGACCATTCTCAAAATTGTCAATTTCAAGAAATGTTGCCAATTTCTTAATTACTAAATGTAACTAATATTAGTTAATCCAGAGATTCTTACATTTACCTTGGGTCGGCAGGCTCATCCAGATCATCATGGCATTTGTAGTTCGTTATGATCCCCAAAATCCAATGCTAATGTGGCTGGGGGGGGTAAATACAAGAAAATAAAAATACAGTGCCTACGGAAAGTATTCAGACCCCTTGACTTTTTCCACATTGTTGGATTACAGCCTTATTCTAAAATTACTTAAATTGTCCCCCCCCCCCTCGTCAATCTACACACAATACCCATTAATGACAAAGCAAAAACAGGTTTAGAATTATTTTGCTAATTTATAAAATTTTTAAAACTGAAATATCACATTTACATAAGTATTCAGACCCTTTACTCAGTACTTTGTTGAAGCACCTTTGGTAGCAATTACAGCCTCGAGTCTTCTTGGGTATCCAGGCTGTATCACATCCGGCCGTGATTGGGAGTCCCATAGGGCGGTGCACAATTGGAGCAGCATCGTCCAGGTTTGGCTGGGGTGGGCCGTCTTTGTAAATAAGAATCTGTTCTTAACTGACTTGCCTAGTTAAATAAAAACTTTTAAAATTATGTAAATGACGCTACAAGCTTCGCACACCTTTATTTTGGGAGTTTCTCCCATTCTTCTATGCAGATTCTCTCAAGCTCTGTCAAGTTGGAGGGGGAGCATCGTGGCACAGCTATTTTCAGGTCTCCCCAGAGATGTTCGATTAGGTTCAAGTCCGGGCTCTGGCTGGGCCATTCAAGGACATTCAGAGACTTGTCCCAAAGCCACTCCTGCGTTGTCTTGGCTGTGTGCTTAAGGTAGTTGTCCTGTTGGAAGGTGAACCTTCGCCCCAGTCTGAGGTCCAGAGCAGGTTTTCAACAAGGATCTCTGTACTTTGCACCATTCATTTTTGCCTCGATCCTGACTGGTCTCCCAGTCCCTGCCGCTGAAAAACATCCCCACAGCATGATGCTGCCACCACCATGCTTCACTGTAGGGTTGGTGCCAGGTTTCCTCCAGACGTGACTTTCAGGCCAAAGAGTTCAATCTTGATTTCATCAGACCAGAGAATCTTGTTTCTCATGCTCTGAGACTCTTTAGGTGCCTTTTGGCAAACTCCAAGCAGCCTGTCATGTGCCTTTTACTGAGGAGCGGCTTCTGTCTGGCCACTCTACCATAAAGGCCCCTGATTAGTGGAGTGCTGCAGAGATGGTTGTCCTTCTGGAAGATCCTCCCATCTCCACAGAGGAACTCTGGAGCTCTGTCAGAGTGACCATCGGGTTCTTGCTCACCTCCCTGACCAAGGCCCTTCTCCCCCGATTGCTCAGTTTGGCCGGGCGGCCAGCTCTAGGAAGAGTCTTGGTGGTTCCAAACTTCTTCCATTTAAGAATGATGGAGGCCACTGTGTTCATTGGGGCATTCAATGGTGCAGACAATTTTTGGTACCCTTCCCCAGATCTGTGCCTCGACACAATCCTGTCTCGGAGCTCTACGGACAATTCCTTCGACCTCATGGCTTGGTTTTTGCTCTGACATGCACTGCCAACTGAGGGACCTTATATAGACAGATGTGTGCCTTTCCAAATCATGTCCAATCAATTGAATTTACCACAGGTGGACTCCAATCAAGTGGACTCCAATCAAGTTGATCAAGGATGATCAATGGAAACAGGATGCACCTGAACTCAATGTCAAGTCTCGTACCAAAGGGTCTCAAATACTTATTTTTATTTTTAATAAATTTGCTAAAATGTCTAAAAACTTGTTTTTGCTTTGTCATTATGGGGTATTGTCAAATCAAATTTTATAGGTCACATACACGTAGTCACATAAAAATCTACACACTATTGTGTGTAGATTAATGAGGAAAAGTTGCTATTTAATCAATTTTAGAACAAGGCTGTAACATAACAAAAGGGGGGTCTGGGGTCTGAATACCTTCTGAATGCACTGAAGCTAATGTGCTCACTCTGTTATTGGCTCCTTTGCTCTAGCCAACAGCTCACAGATACAGTGTGGGTGTAGCCTACATGAAGACATTATTATGGACAAAATATTATTTTTATTTGTTCAAACAGCAGCCAATCATCGATCATCATGTCAGCAGAATAAGACTCTCGATATACTGTATATCGGAAAGGAGCATCAAGCTCATCACCTTGCACTTTCACCACCATGAGAAATTCATCATAACTTACGTCAGCTGTAGCCTAACTGCATGGCTTCCCGAGTTGTAGTGGGAGGACCACACACCATATCATCACATGACTTCAAGTTTACTTCAATATGATGGTTATTATATACATTTTTGTGCATAAAAGCATTTCCACCGCCATTTCTTGCATAATACATTTTACAGACACAAAAAAGATCTCACCATGCTGAACAAACAAATGATCTCTCGTCATTTATAAAATTGTACCGAAATGTCCTGTTTCTATCACAAGTGTCGTGATTCTTTTTTATACTGTTTGACTTTACTTTTACTTTTGCATAAAAACTGTGGATAGAAATGTGGTTATTGTCAGCACATTTTGTCTAGTTGTTCATTGTAGGCTCCTCCCACTAATTGAACTAACAGGTGTTAAAAGGTGAACTGCACTTCCTGATTTTCATCAATGCTCATTAAGAAGATTTGATGTTAAAATATAGAAACATGAGATACCAAATCCGTTCACAAGGTTGGCTAACTCTCGAAGTTCATCGGGTATCCACCGAACTGGCTAAATCCACTTAGCTTTAAAGTACCTCATTGGTGGAACCAACTACAAAATACATTACAATTGGATGTTCTGGTGCCGCTCGGGTAATGTCAAATATTGATTGGGGTCCTTCTTATTGAGGAATGTAATTATTTTCTTGAATATTTGTGTTGTGCTGTATTTTACTTGTTAAATATTGTATTTTTTTTTGAGTTTGTCTTGTGAAATTGTATATGCAGGATCCCTTGTGAAAGAGACCCTTGTCTCAAGGGTGACTCCCTGCTTAAATAAAGGTCAAATAAAAGTAATGCTAGCGGCCATGACAGAAGGCAAACGAAAGTTGTCTTGGGGGTGTGGTTTGATGTGGGTGTTTCTTGGGTGTGTCTTTGCCATTCAATCACAACAAAGTGCAGTAGCGAGTACAGCGACGTAAGCTAAGCTAGCTTTGCTAGGGAGAGAACAAAGTTTTGAAGTTGAGAACTTGACTGACTCTCCATCTCAAGATGGTTAGTGTTGATAATGGGATATGGAGAAGGGTGAGCCGGCCAAGGATCGATTCAGACAAGGTGGTAAATTGTATGACAAGCGACAGTTTAATTTAAGAGTAAAGATATCTGGTACAAGCGTATACGGACTCGTTCATTTAGCTCATAAGGAACCTCCAGAAAAAGCCCAGATAACAGAGTGCATAGACATTTTATACAGCACAGAAAGTAGGTTGAGTCTGGAAGTTCTGGTCCTCTGGTTGGTTCTGGACAGGTTGTTGTCTTCTCAGATTGGTCCTGATGAGCTGGGCGTCATCCTTCTGAGTCTTGTAGCAAAAGTTCTTTGTTACCAAATGTTCAGCTAAGCAGGAGATTTTGTGTGTGCGTAGTCAGCCCTCTGTCCTTGGGTATGTGTGTGTGTGTCTTATTATCTCGTGAAATGCAGACCCAAGCACCCTTTTCTTATCAGTGTTTATGAAAGGTTTACGTCAGCCCTCTGTCCTTGGGTGTGTGTGTGGGTCTCTGTATCTGTTTATGAGTTTGTGAGAAACCCTGTTTTGAAAGAAGTTAGTTATAACAATGTAATAGCAATATGCTTGTGTTATTTTAAATGGTATTTATTACATTAGCTAATTCATTTCTATGTGTAGGCTAAAACCTGCGCTGATCTTGTGTTTAGCCAAGCTGACAGCAGCTAGCTAGCCTAGCTCGGTGACAGCTGAAGCTGGCTATCCAATGTAGCTGATATTTCTGTCAAATCAGCTATGGCAAGATAGCAAGAGCCAGTGGCTGGAATGTGTTTCATAAGACATGCGTTATACAACGCCTTCCTACGAAAGTAGTTTGCAGCGTAGTTTCAACGTTTCATCGCGTGATGTAAATACATGTTACCGTGGAAACAATATCAACTACTGCAAGTTGAATGCCCACGGTCTTCGGTCAGCTCAGCTGTCCTACACAGGCAGGTCACCCAGGATACAATTCAGTATTCGACCTCAGATATCCATGTCTGAGGACATTAGGAGATGACGTGGAAACCGGCCCCTAGGAGCAACATGGAGTGCTGTCACCTTCAAGTAGGTTTCGGCATTTTGGATGGGGATGGTGGATGGTCGTCTTTTTTTATGCATTTGCCTGCATTTTATGCATTTGTCATTATGGGGTATTGTGTATAGATTGACGAGGAAACAAATGTATTTTATCCATTTTAGAATAAGGATGTAACGTAACAAAATGCGGAAAAAGTCAAGGGGTCTGAATACTTTCCGAATGCACTGTACATCAACTAAAAATCTATGGATGTGTTCGTGTTACAAAGACAAAAATGTTCTGGTGTAATTATCGTATTGATGTGCTTCTAAATATGTATGCCTACACTTTACCTAACAAATCAAAATCAGTCGTGTGTAGAATACAACTTCTGCTGTCTAACCAGAACGGCATTTCTACCTCTGTCTCGAAGTCTCCAGTGGGTGATGAAGTGAAGTCCCTTACATCTATGTCATGTCTTACAGGTTATGGACATGTGCTGTCAGGAGGGGTGAAGTGCATGACACTCCATCCTGGACATGACAGAGTTTGCCTCATGGGTCCAGCAGGCAGAGTTCAATAACTACAGGCAGATGCGAGATGCAGGAGGATGGCACTCTTCTTGTTCTGAGTAACCTACAGAGTAGTATAAGAAGAATGTGCTGAACTTAGGTAGACATTCTAAACAAAGTGTTTTGATAACTTTCAAGTGTAACAGTTCCATGTAGAATAAACCATCCTTCACACATTACTGTAGAAGCAGTGTTCTGCTAGTATAACAATGTACTAATATTATCTTTCATCTTGTATTGTCATTCACAGCTGATACAGATATGTACCTATCAACATTGTGTCTAGAGGTGCTGGGGATACCTTTGTCACGCTCGTCTGAATGAATGGACCAAGGTGCAGCGTACTTAGAGTTCCACATGTTTAATAAATATGAAACTCACCAAAAACAATACAGAAGAAAACGAAATGGGACGTTCTGGGCTGCTCACAGGCAGCTACACAAAAACAAGATCCCACAAACAACAGGTGGGAAAAGGCTGCCTAAATATGATCCCCAATCAGAGACAACGATAGACAGCTGCCTCTGATTAGGAACCATACCAGGCCAACAAAGAAATAGAAAACATATATTGCCCAACCTAGTCACACCCTGACCTAACCAAATAGAGAATTAAAATGATCTCTAAGGTCAGGGCGTGACAACCTTGCCAAACATGTCAGTCGTCATACCTTCCTGTATGGTGTCTCATATCCCCCCTCATTGATATTCAATAATAACAAAATACAATAAAAAGTAATAGATGTCATGTATAATTTTTTTTTCAGTCTCCCTGAATTTGGTCCCTTGGCTCATCTCTGCAACTCCTCAATGAGCTCAGGAGAGATGAAGGTCGAGTCATGTGTCCTCTGAAACATGACCCGCCTGGCCACCTACTTCTTATCACCCCTATGTCAGCTGCACCAATGTGTCAGAGGAAACACTGTTCGACCTGAGTCAGCTTGCAGTAGCCCAGCCCTGTCACAAGGAGTCACTAGAGCAGGATGGAAAGCCCCAACGGCCAAACCCTCCCTTACCGTGTGCGGTGCTGGGCCAATTGTGCGCCGTCCAGCTGCTCTCTCGTCATCTGACTACGTTTTCTCTTATAGTCCGAGAGCATCTGATCATTGCGGTGGTGGCACAGGGATACTCATTTGTCCTAAGTAGATCTCCTCATTTTAATTCCATACTGACACTCATTTGTCCACTCAAGCTTAAAATCGTTGTCATATCACCCAACAGGTGCCCTTAGAGTTTATTAGAGTTTATTGAGCTTGACACCTTGATAAGCAAATTTCCTGATGGCTCACAGCTATTTGTACTTGGCGACTTCAACCTCCCGACTTCTGCCTTCGATTGATTTTTTTCCAACTCTCTCTTTCCCCTCCTTGCCTCTTTTGACCTCACCCTTTCCCAGTCCCCTCCCACTCACAAGGCAGGCAATACGCTTGACCTCATCTTTACTAGAGGCTGTCCGCCAATTAATCTCACTGCAACCCCCCCAGGTCTCTGATCACTACTTTGTTCCCTTTTCTGTCTCCCTTTCCTCCAACCCTAACCACTCAGCCCCTACCCAGATGGTCATGCGCCATCATAGTCTTCACTTTCTCTCTTTCCCACTACTCTCTCTTCAATTTCAATGCTGTCATCTTTCCCTTCTGCTAAATCCTTCCCCCCTCCTGTCGCCTGATTGTGCCTCTTCAATCCTACTCTCCTCCCTTTCTGCATCCTATGACTTGCACTGTCGCCTTTCTTCCCAGCCGACTCGGCCCTCCCCTCCTGCTCCATGTCTGAGTGACTCATTGCGAGCTTACAGAACAGGGCTGCGGGCAGCTGAGCGAAAATGTCTGAAAACGAAACTTCCGGAGGACCTATCATCCTTCCACTCCCTCCTCTCTATCTTATTTTCCTGTGTATCAACTACAAAGCCACTTTCTATCACTATAACCCTAGGAAACTCTTTTTCCACCTTATCCTCCCTCCTTAATCCTCCACGGACAACTTTGTCAATCATTTTTAAAAGGTTGATGACATCCACTCCTCATTCACTGACTATTGAGTCCAATAGTCCCACTCACACAGAACTACCCTCCGCCTTAACCTCTTTCTCCCCTCTCTCTCCAGATGAAATCCTGCAATTAGTGAGGTACGGCCACCCGACAACCTGCCTTCTCGACCCTATCCCTTCCTCCATTCTCCAGACCATCTGCACATTCAGCTGCAAACTGGACATTTTTCTAATAAATACAAAAGGCAATCTTATTGACTGGGAGGGCAGGGTGATATAATAGACAGCCAAGTGTAAAATTGCTAATTGTTCTAAAGAAAGGACAAATCTTTTTGCTAATGCACTTTACAAACAAAATAACTCTACTAGTTGTACCTGCTTGGCTGGGCAATTAGCTTACTAGTTTATCAAGCCAGGTATTTTTTTAATACAACTTTTCACCGTCTGTGTTATCAGGGCAGTAACGGGGGTTACTATCAGAGGCCTCGTGATGTTGTGTCCTTTTCATAAGAGTCGGGGGAGACTGGCAACAATGGAGGAGGTGTCACAAGGCTACTTGTGCTGCATGGCACACTTTTATTGAGGTCTTGCCTGACAAGCTGTGAAAATATCAAGTGAACAGTGAATGAAATTATTTAAGTCACATTACTATGATACCCACTTCTGCTCCTTCTGGTAGGTCCCGGCATCTGTTCATGACCAGGGGATCAGTCAGGCACCCAACTATGCACTTTGTCTAACAGAAAAACACTATCAACGATTGTCATCTTCCCTGAACTATAAACAGCTTGAGAAATAATGTAATCTTGTTTGGAAGCTAATTCTGCGCTTTACAGATGTAGACTGACTGCCTCACGATTTGATTCAAGCTGGTGATGCCGTTACACTATGTACTCAACTGTGACATGTTTTGCTATCGCCCTGGGTTGGTTTGGGTTTGTTGCTGCTGGTTCTTACACTGTTGTAGTCAGACATAAGTTAGCTACTACCAACATAGCTGCATCCAATAGCTGCATGCTTTATTTGTGCCCTAGACATGTGTTGCACCTCGGAGGCTAATGTAACTGTGTTGTCTAAATTACACTAACTTATAGTGGCATGAAAGTACGGTGACATTGCTAAAGTAGGTAAATAATTAGTAGGAAACAATGTCATCAAATTTACCTTAAAGAGATGGCAATGTTGCCATTACTGTTACTAGTGAAGTTTGTCAAAAATAACTAGCAATGCTAATGTTAGCTAGCTGAAATACGGTGGTCCCCTCAATCGTAGTTAGCTCGCTAAAGTTATACTGCATCGAAAGTCAATCTGGCGACATCACAATCATGATAAAAGGTTTTACAACTAATTATTTGCATTCTTTTGAAATGTTATCGTGTTGCCAAGCCAATTCCGAGTTTTATTTGAGGTAGGCTAATGTTAGGTAGCTAGCTAGCTAATGTCAGCTATGCTAGCGAAGTGAGAATGATTATCAAAATATACATAACCAGCAGTTTATGGTCTAGCTACCAGTATACTCACCCCCATTGGGGACCAACCAACTCCAACCACCAATTCTGCACGTTAGAGTCCTAGTTGGCTGTGCATCCTCCTAGAAGCATGCACTGTCGACCCAGAGGCATGGTCAATCCGTATAGGCAGTGGTGTACTTAAGTAGTACTTTGAACTATTTTTACTTAAGTAGTTTTGGGGGTATCTGTACTTTACTTTACTATTTATATTTTTGACTACTTTTACTTCACTGCATTCCTTAAGAAAATATTGTACTTTTTACTCCAAACATTTTCCTTGACACCCAAAAGTACTCGTTACATTTTGAATGCCTAGCAGGACAGGAAAATAGTCAAATTCACCCACTTATCAGCCAAACATCCCTGGTCATCCCTACTGCCTCTGATCTGGCGGACTCACTAAACGCACATGCTTCATTTGTAAATTATGTCTGAGTGTTAGAGTGTGCCCCTGGCTTTCCATAAATGAAAAAAACAAGAAAATGGTGCCATCTGGTTTGCTTAATGATTTATACTTTTGATACTTAAGTATATTTTAAACCAAATACTTTTTAGACTTTTACTCAAGTAGAATTTTACTGGGTGACTTTTACTTTTACTTTAGTTATTTTCCATTAACGTATCTTTACTTTTACTCAAGTATGACAATTGGGTACATTTTCCACCACTGCTTATAGGGCTTTTCAGTGTCAAATGGCCATAATCTTTTGAACGTGATGGGGGCAATGAAACAATAAAGACCCACAAAGGGAAGCGAAGTGGGCGGAGGGGCGATTTGCACGTGGAGCTTGGCAAAAGGGGGCATGAATTGTTGACATAATTGTAATGAAAACCCAACCTTCATTTACTCGTGACTCACTCAGGTTCCAAACCCAGTTTTACATGAGACTTTATGACCACAATTATCCTATTTACACTTTATATTCAATCTTGACAAGAATAAATGTTTCTGACTCATATCAATGCCATATAGGCCATTTTATAAAGCATTTGTTGTTTTTTAGGGGAAGTCATTCTTTAAATGTTTGTGGGACACTAACAGTTTAAGCTGGAGGGAGAGGTGAGCAAGGAAAGACCTGTTCTTGAGTGGCCCAGCCAGAGCCCAGACTTGAACCCGATCGAACATCTCTGGAGAGACCTGAAAATAGCGGTGCAGCGACGCTCCCCATCCAACCTGACAGAGCTTGAGAGGATCTGCAGAGAAGAATGGGAGAAACTACCCAAATACAGGTGTGCCAAGCTTGCAGCGTCATACCCAAGAAGAACCAAGGCTGTAATCGCTGTCAAATGTGCTTCAACAAAGTACTGAGTAAATGGTCTTAATAATTATGTAAGTGTAATATTTAAGTTTTTTTTTTTTTATATAAATTTGCAAAAATGTCTAAAAGCCTGTTTCTGCTTTGTCATTATGGGGTATTGTTTGTAGATTGATGAGGAACAATTTTATTTAATCCATTCTAGAATAAGGCTGTAACGTAACAAAATGTGGAAAGTGAAGGGGTCTGAATGCTTTCCGAATGGAATGTACTGCATGTATACCCCCAAGGGCAATAATGCAGTCTAATAAGTCCACAGTGTTTTAAAAAAATGTTTATTGTCAAATTAATTAATTATTGTATTCATTTCAAGTTATGTAACAACATTCCAACCTTGTTTACCATTATCTAGTCCAAAAATGGCAATATTCCACTATTTGTATCCGTTTGGATGTTTCAATGGGGAACTTTTATTTTGAAGGCAAACAGCAAATTCCACTAGTGTGGCTAGTCCTTATTGTGGCTTCCTTTACACAGTTACTATCTGTGAGAGGTTGAGAGGGCAAGCCACCACTGTACTAAAAGAGTCTGGACCAAAGTTCACCATGTCAGGTAGAACACCGCCATCCCATGGACAGAGAAAGAAAGGCTGACAGGTGTACATACACCTATCAATGCAAAATGATGAATAATCTATAAAACGACATTGCCAACACTACATTCCGCTCCGTACCTTCCTTCTTGGTAGTGTGTGAATTTACCTTAACCTGCAGACTAGGTGAGTAAGTCCCTATTGTGAGTCTGATATTAAACCAAGATCTAAACACATAGCTGGTGGTCCAGGACCATAGTAGACACACACACACACACACAGAAACACACACAAGCAAACAAACACACACACACACACATTCGATTTTTTTAGGTCAGTTTGGGTAATCTCTGGGACTGATTAAAAAAACACTGTTGATTCTGACTTGGAAAGCCTTTTGGGATAAGCCAGAGCAATATACAGTGCATTCGGAAAGTATTCAGACCCCTTGTCTTTTCCCCAATTTTTTTTACATTATATCCTTATTCTAAAATGTATTAAATCGTTTTTTTCCCCCTCATCAATCTACACACACTACCTCACAATGACAAACCCAATTATTTTATTTTTTTATGTTTCCAAATGTGTTAAATATAAAAAATAGAAATACCTTATTTACATAAGTATTCAGACCCTTTGCTATGAGACTCGAAATTGAGTTAATGTGCATCCTGTTTCCGTTGATCATCCTTGAGATGTTTCTACAACTTGATTGGAGTCCACCTGTGGTAAATTCAATTGATTGAACATGATTTGGAAAGGCACATACCTGTCTACATAAGGTCCCACAGTTGATAGTGAATGTCAGAGAAAAATCCAAGCCATGAGGTCAAAGGAATTGTCCGTAGAGCTCCAAGACAGGATTGTGTCGAGGCACAGATCTGGGGAAGGGTACCAAAACATTTCTGCAGCATTGAACGGTCCACAAGAACACAGTGGCTTCCATCATTCTTAAATTGAAGAAGTTTGGAACCACCAAGACTCTTCCTAGTGTTGGCCACCCGGCCAAACTGAGAAATCGGGGAAGAAGGGCCTGTCACTCTGACAGAGCTCCAGAGTTCCTCTGTGGAGATGGAAGAATCTTCCAGAAGGACAACCATCTCTGCAGCACTTCACCAATCAGGCCTATATGGTAGAGTAGCCAGACGGAAGCCACTCCTTGGTTAAAGGCACATGACAGCCCGATTGGAGTTTGCCAAAAGACACCTAAAGGACTCAGACCATGAGAAACAAGATTCTCTGGTCTGATGAAACCAAGATTGAACTCTTTGGCCTGAATGCCAAGCGTCACGTCTTGACAAAAACCTAGCACCATCCCTACGGTGAAGCATGGTGGTGGCAGCATCATGCTGTGGGGACTTTTTTCAGCGGCAGGGACTGGGAGACTAGTCAGAATCGAGGGAAAGATGAACGGAGCAAAGTACAGAGAGATCCTTGATGAAAACCTGCTCCGGAGCACTCAGAACCTCAGACTGTGGCAAAAGTTTGACGACCCTAAGCACACAGCCAAGACAGGAGTGGTTTCGAGACAAATCTCTGAGTGGCCTGGCCTTGAACCCGATCAAACATCTCTGGAGAGACCTGAAAATGGCTGTGCAGCGACGCTCCCCATCCAACCTGACAGAGCTTGAGAGGATCTGCAGAGAAGAATGGGAGAAACTCCCCAAATACAAGTGTGCCAAGCTTGTAGATTCATACCCAAGAAGACTTGAGGCTGTAATCGCTGCCAAAGGTGATTCAACAAAGTACTTAGTAAAGGGTCTAAATACTTATGTAATGGTGATATTTCCGTTTTATACATTTTTATAAATTTGCTAAATTATTAAACCTGTGTTTTCTTTGTCATTATGGGGTATTGTGTGTAGATTGATGAGGGGAAAAAATTATTTAATCCATTTTAGAATAAGGCCGTAACGTAACAAAATGTGTAAAAAGTCAAGGGGTCTGAATACTTTCTGAATTCACTGTATTTAGATTTATTGCTCTGGGATAAGGACTGATTAAAAAAAGTACTGTGAGCATGATTCTGAGTTGAAAAGCCTTTTGGGATATTTAGATATATCTCTGGGAAAAAACTGAATCTGGTGCCTTGGCAGAGGATCATGTTCCAACAGAATGGCTGCCATGTATCTTGTATTGGACATACAAACAATGAATGGTTTTCATTAAGAGTAGCTAAACACATGAGAATATTGTGTTTAGACAAGTAATTTGTCATAGGCTATTTCATTTGAAGTTTAAGCAACATATCAAACCAACAAATTCACAAACTCGGCCCCCTGCCCTATCTCAGTTTATAACCGGTCATATCAGATAATGCCATCTCTATTGCTCAGCTTTGAGTATGTGGCTGTGGGTGTGGTGCCTCTGCACTAGTTACTACTGAAATAGCTAGGGGTTGCTGTTATGACATAAACGTCTCAATAAAATTGGTTTACTGTGCTGTTATGCGCTGGCTGGAAAATCCCACAGGTTTACTGAGAGGTGTGTGTGTGTCCAGAGGGCTACAACATGATCCACGTTCTCTAGAAAAATCTATGTGGAACTTCCTGAGAACAGGGTTTTCCTCGAACCTCCATTCATCTTTTATCTAATGAATCCCTCTATCACCCCCCCTCACTCTCTCTCTCTCTTTCTCTCTGTTTCTCTCTCTCTCTCTCTCTCTCTCTCTCTCTCTCTCTCTCTCTCTCTCACCCTCTCAAATATCAAATCAATCATTCCTAATTTATTCAATCACTCATTCAGTCCATACCTCCCTATCCTCCCTCTACCTCTCTCCCCCCTCTCTCTGTCCCTCCCTCTCCCTCATCCCATCATTCACTCTGTCCCCCACTGCCCCCCAAAACCCTGCTGGTTCACTGAGAATTGTTATTGTGTGTGTGTGTGTGTGTGTATGTAACAGTATAACTTTAAACCGTCCCCTCGCCCCGACCTCGGGCGCGAACCAGGGACCCTCTGCACACATCAACAACAGTCACCCACGAAGCATCGTTACCCATCGCTCCACAAAAGCCACGGCCCTTGCAGAGCAAGGGGCAACACTACATCTAGGTTTCAGAGCAAGTGACGTAACTGATTGAAACGCTACTAGCGCGTACCCGCTAACTAGCTAGCCATTTCACATCCGTTACACTCACCCCCCTTTCAACCTCCTCCTTTTCCACAGCAACCAGTGATCCGGGTCAACAGCATCAATGTAACAGTATAACTTTAAACCGTACCCTCGCCCCGACACGGGCGCTAACCAGGGACCCTCTGCACACATCAACGACGGTCGCCCACGAAGCATCGTTACCCATCGCCCCACAAAGGCCACGGCTCTTGCAGAGCAAGGGGCAACACTACATCTAGGTTTCAGTTATTTAACATGGAACAAGGCACCTCACTCTCATCTCTGTATGTGTCCCCCCAGACAGATGGGTATGCTGGGTCTGGGTCTGGGTCTGGGTCTGGGTCTAGGTCTAGGTCTGGGTCTATGTCTGGGTCTGGGTCTGGGTCTGGGTCTGGGTCTAGTTCTGGGTCTGGGTCTGGGTCTGTGTCTATGTCTGGGTCTAGTTCTGGGTCTGTGTCTATGTCTGGGTCTGTGTCTGGGTCTATGTCTGGGTCTATGTCTGGGTCTGGGTCTATGCCTGGGTCTGGGTCTAGTTCTGGGTCTAGGTCTGTGTCTGGGTCTAGGTCTAGGTCTAGGTCTGGGTCGGATCTAGGTCTGGGTCTGGGTCTAGGTCTGGGTCTGGGTCTAGGTCTGGGTCTAGTTCTGGATCTGGGTCTGTGTCTATGTCTGGGTCTAGGTCTAGGTCTGTGTCTATGTCTGGGTCTGGGTCTAGTTCTGGGTCTAGGTCTGGGTCTGGGTCTATTTCTGGGTCTATGTCTGGGTCTAGTTCTGGGTCTGGGTCTGGGCCTGGATCTGGATCTGGGTCTGGGTCTAGTTCTGGGTCTGGGTCTGGGTCTGGGTCTAGGTTTGTGTCTAGGTCTGGGTCTGGGTCTGGGTCTGGGTCTGATCTGTGCCTGGGTCTGATCTGAGTGTTGTGATCTCCAGAGTGGTGCAGTGGTCTAAGGCACTGCATCTCAGTGCTTGAGGTGTCACTACAGACATCCTGGTTCAAATCCAGGCTGTATCACAACCAGTCATGATAGGGCAGCCAACAATTCGTCCAGGTTTGGCCGCTGTAGGTCGTCATTGTAAATAAGAATTTCTTCTTAACTGACTTGCCTAGTTAAATAAAGGTTAAGATTTCTTTTTTAAATACCAGACCCTGGCACCACCAGTGGGTCAGGTTATGACTGAGAGACATGCGGTTTTCATTCATAAAAAATCACTTCAATAGATGGATAGGTAAATAGATTTAATTCATTCACAATGTATCTTAAATCACCAAAAAGTCAAGACAAAAAGTAATTTCCAGGAAAATCAGGTCAAATCTTCAATTTCTAGTCCATCTTTTTTAATGGTCTTGAGGGGACAGGTTCATTACTCACACCACTCAATGTGCATATGAAACACCACTTTGGCTCTTGAATAGTAGTAGGAGTAGCCCTCAAATTCAACCCTGCAGAGACTTGACCGCAAGGCATACTGAAAATGAAAAAGGAAGCTATTTTACAGGGTTATCTTACTAATTCTAGGCCTACTTAGGCATCGAATTGAATTGGAATATTGAATAAACGGTTTAGAGCACAGAGTTTACTTGATTTGCTCTAAAAGCACAGGGGGTGAGTGAGCGAGCGTTTGAGTTATCTCCCACTGCGTTGCAGCTGCACACCACACCGCTCCCCTCCGGTCCCTCCGCTCCCTCCACTCCCCTCTCGCCCCTCCGCTCCCCTCCGCTCCCTCCGCTCCCCTCCGCTCCCTCCGCTCCCCTCTCGCCCCTCCGCTCCCCTCCGCTCCCTCCACTCCCCTCTCGCCCCTCCGCTCCCTCCGCTCCCCACCGCTCCCCTCTCGCCCCTCCGCTCCCCTCTCGCCCCTCCGCTCCCTCCGCTCCCCTCCGCTCCCTCCCCTCCCCTCCGCTCCCTCCCTCCCGCTCCCTCCGCTCCCCTCTCGCCCCTCCGCTCCCCTCCGCTCCCCTCCGCTCCCTCCACACCCCTCTCGCCCCTGGCAAGAAACGAGACACTACTAGCCTATTACTCCTCCCCTCCCACGCAAAGTTGCAGCTTTCTCCCTTTCTCACACTTTTCTGTAACCAGCCTAAAGTTTTCCTCCTCATCCATGACGCTGGCCGTTGATGGAACGAAGAGGTCGCTAGACCGCCTATAAAGCACAATTGGGACTTCAATGCCTGTGAATCTTTTTAAATCTCTTGATTTTGGTTAGATGAAATATGCAATGTCCGCGGGTGAGTCGGGTTCTTTCTCTGCTACATTCTGTTTTGTTTTTGGCAGCAAGCCATGCCGAGTTCTCGCTGCCTGGCAGCCTCCTCTCTCCCGATGCAGAATCAGGTCAGTATGTCTCAGTTGTTACAACTAGGCTATAATAACTGCAACAATGTTTCGATTTTATTGTTGCAATTTCACACAAAGTACTTTATAGCCATTGCAAGCTTAGTGCATGAATTTGCGTTGGTAGTCAGTTTTTTATAAATGATCTTGTAGGCTATTGATAATTCCACTGTACTTCATTTTCCATTTTATCCTCAGGTCGCTTTCTCCAGTCAGATGTGTCCGTGGTCCATCCAGTCAAAATTTTCAGAGATGGACAGTTTCTCTCCCACTCTCTGGCACACCGCGGGCGGCGTAAGCGAGACTTGGGGCCTTTGGAGGAACGCGTTTATTATAAGGTGAACTACAAGGGTCGTGATTTGGTTTTCAATTTAACAGTCAACAAATATTTGGTGTCAAACGATTATATTCTGGAGAGACGAAATGGGAGTGTGAACCGGACTGAGCCCCGTACCACAGGGGAGAACGCGTGCCACCTGATCGGCACGGTGACGGATTCTACTAATGCGCGCGGGACAGCCGCCATCAGCGCCTGTGAAGGCTTGGTAAGAAATCAGGATGCTGACCTTATTTAGAATTTAACCCATGCATGTGACAGAAATCCTTGTTATTGCTCATTATGTACTCTGATTTTAACACAAATTGAGGTAGTTAAAAGACACTGCAATCCTTCTCCATCTTTATGCTTTTTGGAGTTATTTGAGTCAGTGATCAATATAAGGCTTCACTATAAGGCTTCACTATAAGGCTTCATAATAAGGCTTCACTATAAGGCTTCACTATAAGGCTTCACTATAAGGCTTCACAATAAGGCTTCACTATAAGGCTTCATAATAAGGCTTCACTATAAGGCTTCACTATAAGGCTTCACTATAAGGCTTCATAATAAGGCTTCACTATAAGGCTTCATAATAAGGCTTCACTATAAGGCTTCACTATAAGGCTTCACTATAAGGCTTCACAATAAGGCTTCACTATAAGGCTTCACAATAAGGCTTCACTATAAGGCTTCACTATAAGGCTTCACTATAAGGCTTCATAATAAGGCTTCACAATAAGGCTTCACTAGAAGGCTTCACAATAAGGCTTCACTATAAGGCTTCACTATAAGGCTTCACAATAAGGCTTCATAATAAGGCTTCACAATAAGGCTTCACAATAAGGCTTCACTATAAGGCTTCATAATAAGGCTTCACTATAAGGCTTCACAATAAGGCTTCACAATAAGGCTTCACTATAAGGCTTCATAATAAGGCTTCACTATAAGGCTTCACTATAAGGCTTCATAATAAGGCTTCACTATAAGGCTTCACTAGAAGGCTTCACTATACGGCTTCACTATAAGGCTTCATTATAAGGCTTCACAATAAGGCTTCACTATAAGGCTTCACTATAAGGCTTCACTATAAGGCTTCATAATAAGGCTTCACAATAAGGCTTCACTATAAGGCTTCATAATAAGGCTTCACTATAAGGCTTCACTATAAGGCTTCATAATAAGGCTTCACTATAAGGCTTCACTATAAGGCTTCACTATAAGGCTTCACAATAAGGCTTCACTATAAGGCTTCATAATAAGGCTTCACTATAAGGCTTCATAATAAGGCTTCACAATAAGGCTTCACTAGAAGGCTTCACTATAAGGCTTCACTATAAGGCTTCACAATAAGGCTTCACTATAAGGCTTCACTATAAGGCTTCACTATAAGGCTTCATAATAAGGCTTCACTATAAGGCTTCATAATAAGGCTTCACAATAAGGCTTCACAATAAGGCTTCACAATAAGGCTTCATAATAAGGCTTCACTATAAGGCTTCACTATAAGGCTTCACTATAAGGCTTCACAATAAGGCTTCATAATAAGGCTTCACAATAAGGCTTCACAATAAGGCTTCACTATAAGGCTTCATAATAAGGCTTCACTATAAGGCTTCACTATAAGGCTTCATAATAAGGCTTCACAATAAGGCTTCACAATAAGGCTTCACTATAAGGCTTCACTATAAGGCTTCATAATAAGGCTTCACTATAAGGCTTCACTATAAGGCTTCACAATACGGCTTCACTATAAGGCTTCACAATAAGGCTTCACTATAAGGCTTCGTAATAAGGCTTCACTATAAGGCTTCACAATAAGGCTTCACAATAAGGCTTCACTATAAGGCTTCACTATAAGGCTTCACTATAAGGCTTCATAATAAGGCTTCACAATAAGGCTTCACTATAAGGCTTCACAATAAGGCTTCACTATAAGGCTTCACTATAAGGCTTCATAATAAGGCTTCACTATAAGGCTTCACTATAAGGCTTCACAATAAGGCTTCACTATAAGGCTTCACAATAAGGCTTCACTATAAGGCTTCATAATAAGGCTTCACAATAAGGCTTCACTAGAAGGCTTCACTATAAGGCTTCACTATAAGGCTTCACAATAAGGCTTCACTATAAGGCTTCACTATAAGGCTTCACTATAAGGCTTCATAATAAGGCTTCACTATAAGGCTTCATAATAAGGCTTCACAATAAGGCTTCACAATAAGGCTTCACAATAAGGCTTCATAATAAGGCTTCACAATAAGGCAAATCCACCACATTGAGAAGCAGGGACAGATAACTAAAATAGGAAGGAAATATTTATTTAGCTCCATTGATTTAGCTTAATTGATTAAGAGATAGGACATTTAGTTTGTGTAATGTCTTGCCCTATTTCCAATTCACCTAGAAGCCACACCCTCCCCAAAGTCAGGAGAACTTTCTTTGAAATGTACAGGAGAGAGGCATCAGAACAGTACTCAAATATACAGAAGAGAAGCATAAGAGGAATTGGTATGTGGTATGGCTGGTCACAGGCTGCTGAGCAAACCCCCCTTTAGACTGACAGTACCCCGTCTGTTGGTCCAGCCTTCAAAGATTTCCTGAGACTGTTTGCAGAAATACTTTAGCTCCATGGCCCACAAAAGACTGCGGCTGCCTCCTCTCAGCCTATACTGGGAGACTCTGTCTCCCTTGCACGATCTTTCCCTCTCTCTCCCCGCTCACCCTACTTCTACCACTCTCTGTCTCCCTCTCTCAGCTCTCACTCTTTCTCTCTCTCTCTCTCTCCCTTTCTCTGTCTCTCTCTGTCTCTCTCTGTCTCTCTCTGTCTCTCTCTGTCTCTCTCTGTCTCTCTGTCTCTTTCTCTGTACAGTGTTATGTTTCTCCTTGTTTGACCACAGACAGTAAGTTTGAGAATGTGGCTTCTATGGCTACTGTTTAGAAAGAGACTGAAATAAGACTTGAGTCACACACACAAACGAGACGTCTGTATTTTTAGAATTCTTGTATGTTTCTTATAAGAACAAAGGAAATTAATACTTTGACTTTCATCACAATGATAGTTGTGAGCTTTGCTCTCTGTCTGTTAACCAGACAACTGCTGGACAGCAGAGAGAGACACATCAAAATATCTGGACAGCAGAGAGAGACAAATCAAAATATCTGGACAGCAGAGAGAGACAAATCAAAATATCTGAACAGCAGAGAGAGACAAATCAAAATATCTGGACAGCAGAGAGAGACAAATCAAAATATCTGGACAGCAGAGAGAGACAGAGGAAAACAGCTGGACAGTAGAGAGAGACAAAGGAAAACAGCAGGACAACAGAGAGAGAGACGAAGGATAACAGATGGACAGCAGAGAGAGACAAATGGAAACAGCTGGACAGCACAGAGATTTAAAGGAAAAGAGCTGGACAGTAGTGAGAGACAAAAGGAAACAGCTGTAAAGCAGAGAGAGACAAAATAGAACAGATGGAGAGTAGAGAGAGAGTAAAAGGAAAACAATTAGACTGCAGAGAGAGAGAGATACAGTTGAGTTGAAAGTTTACATACACCTTAGCCAAATACATTTAAACTCAGTTTTTCACAATTCCTGACATTTAATTCAAGTAAAAATTCCCTGTCTTAGGTCAGTTAGGATCACCACTTTATTTTAAGAATGTGAAATGTCAGAATAATAGTAGAGAGAATTATTTATTTCAGCTTTTATTTCTTTCATCACATTCCCAGTGGGTCAGAAGTTTACGTACACTCAATCAGTATTTGGTGGCATTGCCTTTAAATTATTTAACTTGGGTCAAACGTTTTGGGTAGCTTCCCACAAGCTTCCCACAATAAGTTGGGTGAATTTTGGCCCATTCCTCCTGACAGAGCTGGTGTAACTGAATCAGGTTTGTAGGCCTCATTGCTCGCAGACACTTTTTCAGTTCTGCCCACAAAATTTCTATAGGATTGAGGTCAGGGCTTTGTGATGGCCACTCCAATACCTTGACTTTGTTGTCCTTAAGCCATTTTGCCACAACTTTGGAAGTATGCTTGGGGTCATTTGGTCCATTTGGAAGACCCATTTGCGACCAAGCTTTAACTTCCTGACTGATGTCTTGAGATGTTGCTTCAATATATCACTTTTTTGTTGTTATTACTTTACATTTATTTAACTAGGCAAGTCAGTTAAGAACAAATTCTTATTTACAATGATGGCCTAGGAACAGTGGGTTAACTGCCTTGTTCAGGGGCAGAACAATGTAACGCTTGTCGTCGGGAGAAGGAGAGGAGGACCAAGGTGCAGCGTGGTAAGTGTTCATTATTTTAATAAACAACTGAGGAGCTGAACAAAACAACAAAAACGACAAACGAACAGTCCTGTAAGGTGACGAAAAACACTGAACAGAAAATAACCACCCACCAACAAAAGTGGGAAAACAGGCTACCTAAGTATGGCTCTCAATCAGAGACAACGATAGACAGCTGCCTCTGATAGAGAACCATACAAGGCCAAACACATAGAAATAGAAAACATAGACCTACAACATAGAATACCCACCCACATCACACCCTGACCAAACTAAAAATAGAAACATACAAAGCAATCTACGGTTAGGGCGTGACAAACAACGTATTTTTACCTTGTCATCTCGGTGTTTTGATCTTGCAACCTTTCGGTTACAAGTCCAACGCTCAAACCACTAGGCGCCCCAAAACATCATTTTCTTACCTCATGATGCCATCTATTTTGTGAAGTGCACCAGTCCCTCCTGCAGCAAAGCACCCCCACAACATGATGCTGCCACCCCCGTGCTTCACGGTTGGGATAGTGTTCTTCAGCTTGCAAGCCTCCCCCTTTTTCCTGCAAACATAATAATGGTAATTATGGCCAAACAGTTCTATTTTTGTTTCATCAGACCAGAGGACATTTCTCCAAAAAGTACAATCTTTGTCCCCATGTGCAGTTGCAAACCGTAGTCTGGCTTTTTTCTAGCGGTTTTGGAGCAGTGGCTTCTTCCTTGCTGAGCGCCTTTCAGGTTATGTCGATATAGGACTCGTTTTACTGTGGATATAGATACTTTTGTACCTGTTTCCTCCAGCATCTTCACAAGGTCCTTTGCTGTTGTTCTGGGATTGATTTGCACTTTTCGCAACAAAGTACGTTCATCTCTATGCAGCAGAACGCGTCTCCTTCCTGAGCGGTATGACGGCTGCGTGGTCCCATGGTGTTTATACTTGCGTACTATTGTTTGTACAGATGAACGTGGTACCTTCAGGCGTTTGGAAATTGCTCCCAAGGATGAACCAGACTTGTGAAGGTCTACAATTTTTTGGCTGATTTCTTTTGATTTTCTCATGATGTCAAGCAAAGAGGCACTGAGTTTGAAGGTAGGCCTTGAAATACATCTACAGGTACAAGTCCAATTGACTCAAATTATGTCAATTAGTCTATCAGAAGCATCTAAAGCCATGACATCATTTTCTGGAATTTTCCAAGCTGTTTAAAGGCACAGTCAACTTAGTGTATGTAAACTTCTGACCCACTGGAATTGTGATACAGTGAATTATAAGTGAAATAATCTGTCTCTGTAAACAATTGTTGGAAAAATTACTTGTGTCATTGTAACGATCGTCCTAGGAAGAAGGAGTGGACCAAAACGCAGCGTGGTAAGTGTCCATGTTAATATTTATTTTAACTCAGAACACTAAGACAAAATAACAAAAATAGACCAACACGAAACAGTTCTGTCTGGTGCAGACACAGAGACAGAATACAACTACCCACAAACACAGGTGGGAACAGGTTACCTAAGTATGGTTCTCAATCAGAGACAACGATTGACAGCTGCCTCTGATTGGAAACCATACCAGGCCAAACACATAGAAATACAAAACATAGAACAAAACATAGAATGCCCACCCCAACTCACGCCCTGACCAAACCAAAATAGAGACATAAACAAGGAACTAAGGTCAGGGCGTGACAGTCATGCACAACATAGATGTCCTAACTGACTTGCCAAAACTATAGTTTGTTAACCTCTTGACGCTAGGGGTCAGATTTTTTTTTTTTTTAAAATAACGTTCCCTAGGTAAACTGACTATTTCTCAGGTCCAGATCGTAGAATATGCATATAATTTACAGATTAGGATAGAAAACACTCCAAAGTTTCCAAACTGTCAAAATATTGTCTGTGAGTATAACAAAACTGAATCTGCAGGCGAAAACCTGAGGAAATCTAACCCGGACGTGATTTTCTTTTCTTTTTTCTTTTTTTAAAATCTGTGTTTCCTTGCCCGTCTTTCTTCCATTTAAAGGGGTATCAACCAGATTCCTTTTCCAATGGCTTCCTCAGGCTGTGACCAGGCTTTAGACATAGTTTCAGGCTTTTATTTTGAAAAATTTGCGAGATTTTTCAAAACTAGTCATGTGTCCTTTTATTAGTTCCTGCGCGCGAGAGGGTTAGCTCTCCATTTTCTTTCTCTCTTTTATTGAATAGGTTACGGTCCGGTTGAAATATTATCGATTATGATTGTTAAAAACAACCTGAGGATTGATTATAAAAAACATTTGACATGTTTCTACAAACATTACGGATACTTTTTGGAATTTTCGTCGAACGGAACGAGGCTTTGGTTTTCTGAACATAACGCGCAACCCAAATGGCGTTTTTTTGTTATAAAAGTAATATTTATCGAACAAAAAGAACATTTATTGTGTAACTGGGAGTCTCGTGAGTGCAAACATCCGAAGATTATCAAAGGTAAGCGATTAATTTTATTGCTTTTCTGACTTTCGTGACCATGCTAATTTGGGGCTAGCTGTTCAAGCATTGATTGATACACTCACAAAAGCTTGGATTGCGTTCGCTGCAAAGCATATTTTCAAAATCTGACACGATAGGTGGATTAACAACAAGCTAAGCTGTGTTTTGGTATATTTCACTTGTGATTGCATGATTATAAATATTTTTTGTAATATTTTTGAATCTGATACGTTTGGGAATTTTCTTCTGCCTTTCAGGACCGGAACGAGGCTGTAGTTTTCTGAACATAACGCGCAACCCAAATTGCGAGCTAAGCTGTGTTTTGGTATATTTCACTTGTGATTGCATGATTATAAATATTTTTAGTAATATTTTGCGCCCTGCAATTCAGCGGTTGTTTAGGAAAATGATCCTGCTAAAGGGATTCGTAGTGCAGAGAAGTTAACAAGAAATTTGTGGAGTGGTTGAAAAACAAGTTTTAATGACTCCAACCCAAGTGTATGTAAACTTCCGACTTCAACAGTAAATGAAACAGCTGGACAGCAGAGATAGAAAAAGGAAATTAGCTGGATAGCACAGAGAGAGGCAAAAGAAAACACCTGTAAGGCAGAGAGAGACAAAAGTAAACACCTGTAAAGCAAAGAGAGACAAAGGAAATCAGCTGGACAGTAGAGAGAGAGACAAATGAAAACAGCTGGACAGCAGAGAGAGACAAATGAAAACAGCTGGACAGCAGAGAGAGACAAATGAAAACAGCTGGACAGCAGAGAGAGACAAAGGAAAACACCTGGACAGCAGAGAGAGACAAATGAAAACAGCTGGACAGC
This sequence comes from Salvelinus namaycush, assembly GCF_016432855.1. Lineage (NCBI taxonomy): Eukaryota > Metazoa > Chordata > Actinopteri > Salmoniformes > Salmonidae > Salvelinus > Salvelinus namaycush. The sequence goes on along the minus strand of NC_052324.1, from coordinate 34,261,693 downwards.
AGAGAGAGACAAAATAAATCAGCTGGACAGCAGAGAAAGACAAAGGAAAACAGCTGGACAGCAGAGAGAGACAAAGGAAAACAGCTGTACAGCAGAGAGAGTTACAAAGTAAAACAGCTGGACAGCAGAGAGAGAGTTTAAGGAAAACAGATGGACAACAGAGAGAGAAATACATGAAAACAGCTGGACAGAAGAGAGAGACAAATGAAAACTGCTGGACAGCAGAGAGAGATGTGAAGAAAAACTCCTGGACATCAGAGGGAGACAAAGGAAAACAGCTGGACATCAGAAAGAGTCAAAGGAAACAGCTGGACAGCAGAGAGAGACAAAGGAAAACAGCTGGACATCAGAAAGAGTCAAAGGAAAACAGCTGGACATCAGAAAGAGTCAAAGGAAACAGCTGGACAGCAGAGAGAGAGTCAATGGAAAACAGCTGGACATCAGAAAGAGTCAAAGGAAAACAGCTGGACAACAGAGAGAGAGACAAAGTAAAACAGCAGGACAGCACAGAGAGAGACAAAGGAATATAGCTGGACAACAGTGAAAGAGACAAAGGAGAGAGTTCCATTCTGTACCTGATGATTTACTTTGGTAGAACTATCAAGAGGATATGGAAGAGGATTAACGATGTTCTGTAAAATGACCGGAAGAGTCAGTACATGGCCTTTCTCTCAGTGTTTTCTCCTGTCACATCAGGAATGTCTTTCCTGCAAGGTCTTGTCTCACATTCAGTCAATCGTGTTTGGTTTGCAGTCACTTTTAATGAGCCAAACTGTGTAAATACATATGCAGCTGTTGTGATAGTGCATGCGTTTGGGCTAGAGCAAAGAGACATTGAGTGTGCAAAGACCTCCATGCATTTGTTAAAACTTCTTTATGATAGGGGGCAGCATTTTCACTTTTGGATGAATTGCGTGCCCATAGTGAACTGCCTCCTACTCTGTCCCAGATGCTAATATATGCATATTATTATTACTATTGGATATAAAACACTCTGAAGTTTCTAAAACTGTTTGAATGATGTCTGTGAGTATAACAGAACTCATATGGCAGGCAAAAACCTAAGTAAAAATCCAAACAGGAAGTTTGGTCAATGTTCAACTCATCGCTGATTCAATTCCCTGTAAGATATGGATCTGTTTGCACTTCCTACGCCTTCCATTAGATGTCAACAGTCTGTAGAACGTGGAATGAAGCCTCTAGTGTGTTGTGGGGCTGGATGGGAGGTGTTTCAGTCATTGGTCTGGCAGAATGCCAGTTCCTGGTCATGCGCTTTCCTCATGATTTCACCTTGCGTTCCATAACTTCTACAGACATGAAGGAATGCTCCGGTTGGAACGTTATTGGATATATATGATAACAACATCCTGAAGATTGATTCTCTACTTAGTTTGACCAGTTTATTCGACCTGTTATATAACCTTTTGAAGTTTTCGTCCGAGTTCGCCTGCAGCTGCGCGAGCGTTTGGACATGTGCACTAAACATGCTAGCAAAAGTAGCTACTTAGACATAAGTAATGGACATTATCGAACAAAACAACGATTTATTATGGAACTAGGATTCCTGGGAGTGCATTCTGATGAAGATGATCAAAGGTAAGGGAATATTTATGATGTCATTTCGTATTTCTGTTGACTCCAACATGGCGGAGAAATGTTGTTATTTTTGAGCGCCGTCTCAGATTATTGCATGGTGTGCTTTTACGTAAAGTTTTTTTGAAATCTGATACACTTGTTCTTAATGCAACCGCTGTATCTTTAATTATATGTAAAACATGTATCTTTCATCAAAGTTTATGATGAGTATTTCTGTTATTTGACGTGGCTCTCTACAATTTCTCCGGATATTTTGGAGGGATTTCTGAACATGGCGCCAATGTAAACCGAGATTTGTGGATATAAATATGCACATTATCGAACAAAACATAAATGTATTGTGTGACATGATGTCCTATGAGTGTCATCTGATGAAGATCATCAAAGGTTAGTGATTCATTTTATCTCTATTTCTGCTTTTTGTGACTACTATCTTTTGCTGGGAAAATGGCTGTGTTTTTCTGTGGCTATGTACTGAGCTAACATAATCGTTTGGTGTGCTTTCGCCGTAAATCCTTTTTGAAATCAGACATGTTGGCTGGATTCACAACATGTGTAGCTTTAATTTGGTGTCTTTCATGTGTGATTTCATGAAAGATTGATTTTTATAGTAATATATTTGAATTTGGCGCGCTACATTTGTTCTGGCTTTTGGCCAAGTGGGACGCTACCGTCCCACATATCCCAGAGAAGTTGTCTAATGGTTCCTAAATGTTTCTTGGACTGACCTACCCATCTCAAACTTAAGTTCTCATTTACAACTGCGACCTGGCCAAGATAAAGCAAAGCAGTGCGACACAAACAACAACACAGAGTTACACATGGAATAAACAAACTTACAGTCAATAACACAATAGAAAAGTCTATATACACTGTGTGCAAATGAGGTAAGAATAGGGAGGTAAGGCAATAAATAGGCTGTAGTGGCGAAATAATTACAATTTAGTAATTAAACACTGGAGTGATAGATGTGCAGAAGATGAATGTGCAAGTAGAGATACAGGGGTGCAAAGGAGAAAAAAATATATATAACAATATGGGGATGAGGTAGTTGGATGGGCTATTTACAGATGGGCTATGTACAAGTGCAATGATCTGTAAGCTGCTCTGACAGATGATTCTTAAAGTTAGTGAGGGAGATATGAGTCTCCAGCTTCAGCAATTTTTGCAATTCGTTCCAGTCATTGGCAGCAGGGAACTGGAAGGAAAGGCGGCCAAAGGAGGAATTGGCTTTGAGAGTGACCAGTGAAATATACCTGCTGGAGCGCGTGCTACGAGTGGGTGCTGCTATGGTGACCAGTGAGCTGAGATAAGACGGGGCTTTACCTAGCAAAGACTTATAGATGACCTGGAGACAGGGGGTTTGGTGACAAATATGAAGCGAGGGCCAGCCAATGAGAGCATACAGGTCGCAGTGGTGGGTAGTTTATGGGACTTTGGTGACAAAACGGATGGCACTGTGATAGACTGCATCCAATTTGCTGAGTAGAGTGTTGGAGGCTATTTTGTAAATGACATCGCCCAAGGATCGGTAGGATAGTCAGTTTTACTAGGGTAAGTTTGGTGGCGTGAGTGAAGGAGGCTTTGTTGCGAAATAGAAAGCCGATTCTAGATTTGATTTTGGATTGGAGATGTTTAATATGAGTCTGGAAGGAGAGTTTACAGTCTAACCAGACACCTAGGTATTTATAGTTGTCAACATATTCTAGGTCGGAACCGTCCAGGGTGGTGATGCTAGTCGGGCGGGTGGGTGTGGGCAGCGAACGGTTGAAAAGCTTGCATTTGGTTTTACTAGCGTTTAAGAGCAGTTGGAGGCCACGGAAGGAGTGTTGTATGGCATTGAAGCTCGTTTGGACGCTGTCAGGATGCTCTCGATGGTGCAGCTGTAGAACCTTTTGAGGATCTGAGGACCAATGCCAAATATTTTCCTGTGACATTAACTGAGGCACTTACCCCCTAAAATGGTCAACGGGACAGTATTGTTGGTGGACCGACAGGGTACACACGCAAAAAAGCTATAAGCATAATGTACATACAGTACCAGTCAACAGTTTGGACACACCTACTCACACCTAAAGGTTTTTCTTTATTTTGACTACATTGTAGAATAATAGTGAAGAACTCAAAACTATGAAAAAACACATATGGAATCAAGTAGTAACCAAAAAAGTGTTAAACAAATCAAAATATATTTTATATTTTAGATTCTTCAAAGTAGCCACCCTTTGCCTCGATGACAGCTTTGCCCACTCTTGGTATTCTCTCATCCAGCTTCATGTAGTCACCTGGAATGCATTTCAGTTAACAGGTATGGCTTGTTAAAAGTTCATTTGTGGAATTTCTTTCGTTCTTAATGCGTTTGAGCCAATCAGTTGTGTTGTGACAAGGTAGGGGTGGTATACAGAAGATAGCCCTATTTGGTAAAAGACCAAGTCCATATTATGTCAAGAAAAGCTCAAATAAGCAAAGAGAAACAACAGTCCGTCATTACTTTAAGACATGAAGGTCAGTCAATACGGAAAATTTCAAGAACTTTTAAAGTTTCTTCAAGTGCAGTCTATAAAATATATTATGATTTGTTTTGATGTCTTCACTATTATTCTGAAATGTAGAAAATAGTAAAAAATAAAGAAAAACCTTTGAATGAGTAGGTGTGTCCAAACTTTTGACTGGTTCTGTATCTAGGATCTTAAAATAATCCTGCAATAAGAGGACATTTTAATTATTATCTGGATTATAATTAATGGACGTTTTTGAAGTGGTTGATTACATTCGTAAAGGAAAATGAAGTAAAAAAAAAAGTGGAAATTGCAATCTTCAGAAAGCCTTTTGAAACCCAAACACACTAAAAGTTTTACATTTCCGAATGTTCTCCTGCAACAGGGTGATCAAATTAAGATCATACATCTGTACCGTAAAAGCTTTACCCAAAGCATTAGAGTATGAGCTGAAGGTGCACAACCACAACATTAACAGTGTCCAGACTAACGGATCATAAATGTAATTTTATTACCTTTTTTTTTACGTGACTGGACCAGTAATATAGTGTGTGCAACTTTCGGCATTTTCTACACCCAGTCTTCAGCCACAACTGAGGGGTCCCAACCCACCATTGCACTAATCCTCCCAGTAAGGGAGGAGGTCAGTGTATGACCATAGGACCAATCTACTATACACTCCTAGAAGAAAGGGTTCCAAAAGGGTTCTGCGGCTGTACCCTTAGGATAACCCTTTTTGCTTCCAGATGGAACCCTTTTAGGTTCCATGTAGAACCAAAAAGGGTTATTTAAAGCAGTGGTTCTCAAATGGTTTTGCCTCGTGACCCACATTGAACCAGGTTGTCTCTGCTGCAACCCAATATTCACATCACGAAAAGGAATCAGCAAAATAAAATCTGGAAAACAATTTTTAATGCTATATCGATAATAATTGTAGCAATTGTATGACAAGGGAATAACATTCCCACCTCTTTCATTGTCAATAATACATTTTTGCCCCTATTCTCGATGAAGAATGTTAATAAATTCACTGGTTTGAGACCAAAAAATCTACCAAAATAGCGCTGCTAATAGCTCTATATTGAAAATACTGTGATTGAAGTAAAATTGTTCAGAGATTAAATTATTTACAAATGTATGTTCATTATAATTTCTACACATGTTCTACCTGGTTTAACCCGTTTAAGTTCAGACTGGAGTATTTCTACATAATTATTATAATTTTAGTTTTACTCAGACACCCTCAGAAAACCTTTTGGGTCGCGACCCACCAGTTGAGAAATGCTGCATTAAAGGGACAGCCGAAGAACCTTTTAGGTTCTAAATAGCAGCTTTTTTTCTAAGAGTGTAGTGTTCCTCAGTAAGGAGGGAGGAACGTAAATGACCAGACCACGAGGGAGGAACGTAAATGACCAGACCACGAGGGAGGAACGTAAATGACCAGACCACAGGCAGCCAGCTGTGGGAGGGAAACACTGCCAGATCCAAGCTGCAGGAGAGGCCATGTCACTGACTCCAGAGACACACAGGCAGTAGAGGCACTCTTTCCAAGTATGAAATGATGGGCCAAAAATTGAACTCGCGTTTGCTCCAATGTACATTTTTTCTCTACTGATTTCAGGGAAGAAAACAATGAAACAAAGTTTTATCAGGAAATCCGTCAATGTGTGAGGTATAGACATATTAAAGAGTATACATTTTTTACTTCATGGTTGTGAACAATTCCATCATGGTAAAACACATCACCCTACTCTATGTTTGCATAACACAACTGCCTAGAAAATAGCTCCATAAACCTGCCTTGACCGACAGTAGGACAAGGCCTGGTTCTTCTCTCACTCATTGGTTGTCCTGGTTTTGAGGGTTGATGTGTACAGATGTAGGATCTTCATTTGATCACCCGGTTGTAGGACATTTTTAACTTGTAGTACATTTGAGGTTTAAAAAGGCTGCTGCAGTTTGTAATTTCCACTTTGAAATTTCCAGCTTGATTTTCCCTTACGAAAAATTGATCAACCCCTACAAAAATATCCATGATTTATAATCCACATTTTGATTCACATTTCCTGTTGCCTTTGGATTATTTTCCTGCTGCAGCAAACTGGCTCAAATTAAGATGCTACATCTGTAGCTTGGCATGGAGTGGGAGTAAGCCCAGGCGACAGCACACGGGCATGCCTCTGGAATGCAATAAGCCACAGCGTGGTTACTGTTACCAAGTGAACACCCTGCAACCTCTGATTCCAGCACACTCATGGGAGAGTAAATAAAGACCAGATAAGGTGAAATGGGCTCATCCAAACAGAAAGGATAAAGACAATACTACCAATCACGATAATGTACAGCACTATCTCTGGTGAGCTGGATTTGGTGTGCAAGGATTTGAAAGGACTAGCAGTTGATGGTGTTCTCATATAAAATGCACAAGTTGTATTCCATAATAATGTCACAGGACGTTGGAATTTTTGGATGGTACAGTGGTCCCATTTCTTCTTTGTTTCTGTTTTCAAGCGCTGCAGTCAGACCAAACCCAACGCTTTTTCAATGGAGGAGTTGGTTGCCCCAAGGCACTACAAGGAATGAGTAGTTGAACATTCAGTGCCATTATTTCAGGACATTATCTTTTGTGAAATGCATATCTCCTCACGCTGTCCTGATGGAAAATAATGATACCTCTGAAGCCATGTAAAGATCCCACTCACATAATAATTTGACAAGACCTTGAAAATGACTCTGCCTGTAGTCCAACTTCTTATCTTCTGCATTTGTGCAAAAGAGAGCAGATGTCATTAAAGTACTCTTAAAATGTAATTTTTTGGTCTGTTTGTGTTCGTGGTTGGAATCATTATGGTGAGCTGTTGTGTGATCCCTCATCACACAGTCCCCACCTCCCCTCCCCATGTGTCCCAGTAAGGAGTGGAAGGCCACAGACTCACTCTGTGTTACAACAGACAGGAGGCAACTTACCCCAAACCCTCTTGGCCTGCAATCCAAAGTCCAGCAGAAGCAGTAAACAGAGCTAAAGCAGTTCCACATGGCTTCTGTATTTAACACACACACACACACACACACGCACGCACGCACGCGGACACACACACGCACGCACGCACGCACGCACGCACGCGGACACACACACACACACGCACGCACGCACGCACGCACGCACGCGGACACACACACACACACACACACACACACACACACACACACACAGAGACCTATGCTATTACAGCCTACCCTCGCTCTGGCTGGCACCTCACACTCAAACACACTTCTTCTCAGATACCCACAGGTGAGAAGGAGGAGGAGGAGGAGGAGAAGGAGGAGGAGGAAATAGTGAGGCTTAGAGAAGGCAGGCTGGGTCTGTTGGCAGAATTTAGGGGATTTAGAATGCACCACAAAGGCCTTTGTAAAAATCTGAGCCCATTCTGTCCTAATTGGTTTTGGTCGTTCTGAGTAGAGCTCTTTGTTTGTTTTTTCTCAATATCCATGTTTGTTTCCTTAGGTTCTCTGAAAGTACATTAAATGCACTTTGAATGAGGAACAAACTTTTTTGTTCATCCTTTCATGTTCTATGTTGTTGAATGTTATTGGTGTAATAGGACACCTTGTCAGCTTGTGGACGGTAGTTTAAGGATTACAGGTAGGAATGTGCATTGATCCCTACAGGGACTCTGTATCTGTATTCTATATGCAGATCCCTGCTGAGTCAGGCTGAATGTTTGAATGGGCCTCTCTCTTACTTACATTCCTTACTGGAGGATCTGATCTGCAACCATCCACCTGGTTTTGTCTTTTGGGACAGAAATCATAACTGATTGAGGAAAACATGTAGAGGAAACAGCCTCCAATCCATAACCCAGACAGATATGGAGCACAGGCGGCTCGTGGCACCTTAATTGACCCAGCATATGCATCACACGGGAATGATTTTTTTGTTGTTGAAAGTTACATATCTTGAAAACTTGATTGCTGACAAGCAAAACATTTTGGGACTATGACAGCAATGGACGAATGAAACAAATACCAAAATATAGTTTTTGGGTGGAGTTTTCCTTGAAGTGTTTTACACTTAGCACACAGCAACTAGAAGCCCACCCCTACTCTCTTGAGACTACTTCATCAACTTGGCTGGAGAGAACAGCAGGTTTTCTAGATAGAGATATGCAGTAGACTGCAGGATTCCCTAGAGCAGCACAGCACTAACTTCAGTGGATGAGTGAATGGCAATGTTTGCCCTCCAATGGTCACTGGTTCGATTTGCTACTAATTTATCTAGAACAGAACAGGATCAAAACGAATCAGGAACAGTGAAGAGCAGAACTCCTGGGAAGAACATTCAGCTTATTTTACTCATTCTTGGAGAACATACCCCTCCTCCCTCTCCCTCTTCTTCTCTTTTGCATGTTGGTTTAGAGATGGAGAGAGAGGCACACCCCGGTGCAGTTTGGGCTTGTTAGGTCATACATACACTTGACATACCAGTGTTTCCCCTAGGATTCTTTTCAGCAGTAGGGTTTTTTAATTAAGGCCCTCCTCTTGGCCGCAGAGACAAAATGTTGCTTATTTTAAAGCTCATTTCCTGCAATTATACACATTTTGATTGCCTTAAATTCTACAAATGTTGCCATGGTGTATGCCTTGTACTTATGCTATCTGAGTGTCTCAAACATTATAACAAAATCAATGGGGGCCCCATGCCATGACGTTTCTGGAATTTTAGAATCTAGTTTTTATTTTGGTGATAGTTAGTTCTCAAAGATGATCTTATTTAAAAATATACAGCTCCATTATCTTTTCTACATACTTTATATATGGTTTTAGTCGTTTAAGTTTACACTGAAATAGCTTTACCCCCCCCCCAAAAAAGAAACAATTATTTTGCAGTGGCTGCCAAGATTTTGCAGCAGCGGAAACACTGCACACACACGTTGCACTCTCCCTGCAGATAACTGAATAATCACCCAGACGAATAGCCCTGCAGAGAGAGAGAGAGAGAGAGAGAGAGAGAGAGAGAGAGAGAGAGAGAGAGAGAGAGAGAGTGTGTGTGTGTGTGTGTGTGTGTGTGTGTGTGTGTGTGTGTGTGTGTGTGTGTGTGTGTGTGTGTGTGTGTGTGTGTGTGTGTGTGTGTGTGTGTGTGTGTGTGTGTGTGTGTGTGTGTGTGT